>NW_010204056.1:0-8202 GCF_000695765.1 Mesitornis unicolor
CATCCTCCAAAACAGTCTAGAAGAGGACCAGGTCCTTCCTCAGCATCTGACCACTGACTCAGCTGTAAACAGAGACAGCCAGTAAGCAGATTTAATACCTCTTCATATTTAAAATTGTCTCGTCGTTTGAATGATGGGTTCTCTGTGCTTTCTGATGGAAAAGATTACAGTCGGGTTTTATTTGAGGTAGGGCAGCCGACTGATTTGCTAAACCGCTCTGGCAGCCCAGGTGTGTTGCGAACTGAACCAAAATTATTAACCTTAATACAATTTTTAAACAATTATTAAGCTAATCGGATGCAAATTAAACAAAATGAACCTATAAATATATGTGTTTTTCAAATTAGTAATTGGATTTTTTGATGATCTTTGGCTTGACATTGATAAGCTGCTTCTCATAACAGTCTAATTAGGCAATATGTAAACTTTGGCATTCGGTTCTGTCCTAGTGGCTTTTTCAAATGATGTTTGTAAAATTTGCAATTTCATATTACAGATTAAAAATTAAAAACTGCAGGAGGCTAACATTAAAATGAGAATTCATTTCATGGAAAGCCCTGTAGACAAAATTCACCCTAATAGAATTGTGCATAAGGGGCTGCAAATCATGATCTATAGTTACACTGGGGAGGGCTTGTCAAAACCAGTATTGTTGGCCTGTAGTTCTATTCACAGTATTAAACCCATCAGTGGAGCCACTTTGGGGAAAATGCGAACATTATCAAAGAACAGTAAATTAGCAAGAAATTAAAGCATATACCCTTGCATTTCCAAAACAAAAGATCCCTTCATTAAAAACCTTTCATCAGTGGTTTAATATTCATAGCAGTAATTTGCATAACTAAATCAGTTTTCACTGATGAGAGACGACCAAAGTTTTTTCACTAATTTCTTTTTTGAATGAGCTCTCCAGTTGTGTGGTTGTCTTTTTTTTTTTTTTTTGATTAAAATTTCACACCAGCACTCGAGCGGGATTGAACGCGCGGCTTTGCCCGCGTTTGCGAGCATCGTCTTTGAAAACGCCGGGTTAAACGGTGGAGAAAAGCCGTGGCTCTGGGTGCTTTGTCACCTCCGCAGCACCCGTCCCTCCCCTGCTCAAATCCGGGTGAGGTTCCAAGCTGAAAAGATCCGGGCAGGTTGGTTTTTATCAGCGTTTTCATGTCCTCACACCTGCGATACGCGGAATAAAAGAGGACGCAGACGGTTTTGTAATGAAGAAAAGTCATTAGAGTGCACACGTTAAGAACTTTCCAATATCTCTCTGAAAGTGATACCTTTTTCCAGGTCCTTTTTTTTGGTAATGTTTTGAAAAGACCAGCAGAGAGGAAAGAGGAAATGCATTTTCCTTGGGAAATTAAGACAGAAAAGTCCTTTTCATTGTGCACAATTTGTGTGTATTATGCTTGCTCAGGACCATATAATAGCCCTTACCAGAAATCACTTTAAATGGGGTGTCTGAGAGATAATGAGAGTTAATTCTGCCCAAGTCATTGAGAGATGCGGTGGGGAACCACTCGTGCGATATTTACCTGTAGGTTCTCTGGGCAGTGATTTGTTAAACTGAATTAATTGAATTCATTTGAATCCGGACGTGGCCTCGGTCGCACAACAACTGCATTGAGAACAGGGCACTCAGAGGTGCAGTTTTAGTGGTTCCCATCCCATATCCTCATTTTAATTAAGTTAATTTCAAACAACTAAATGGAGAAATAGATTGATTGGCAGTTACTAGTTTATATCTGATATTTTTTAATTCGCTGACACTGAAAGTTACATAAAACACAAAAAGATGAGTGAAAATGAAGGGAAATGAGTGAAAATGAAGAGCTCTGCTCATGCAGAGAAACAGAACGACTGCAATAACAGTCACCAAAGTCTTCATTTCTCCTTGTCTCCAAGTTTTTTGTCCTCTTATAATTAGGAGGGGATAGTACTACAAAATATTTAATGTTTATCAGTGCATCCTGTGTGCTCTTAAATGTTCAATGGTGTGATGTCCCGAACCGTTTCTGCTTTAACCAGTGACTGTTTGACGCAATTATGCTATTTTAGTTCTACTTTTTTCTAAATGTATTAATTTTTATTGCAGATTAAGCACATGGGAGGTCTCATTGCAGGTGTTTCTCCACTGCCATGGCATTCACTGATCATCACTAGGAAGATCTTACCAGCCTTGGTGAGTTTTTATGCCGTTTCTTTGCTCCCCTTGCATCGTACCCGGTTGGGAACTGCACCCGGTTGGTGCTGCCTGTCAGTCTAGGCCAAAACTTCATATATTTTCTGATACTTTTTGTTGTTGTACAATACCTGCCTGTAACCAGAGCCCTTATTTTTAAGTAGAAGATGTGATTTTTGGTAGGTCTTGCCTTCTGACGAGGTGAGCGGAGCGTTGCCATCCGGCGTACGTCGTGCTCGGACACTACGGGAACGCCACCAAGGTAGAAATGTAGAATATTCTCTTAGTCACTGTGTCGTGGTGACAGAGTCATTGGTCTCCCCACAGGGACAAGTGTGGGAGGGAAAGCCATAAAAGTTTTTCCACCATTCATAAAGAATGGTCAAATATTGCTGACGAGATGCTTTTCTTCTTGAACAAATAAAAATGTCACCCCCTTGTGAGGCCTCGTTTCACTGGGAATGCGTGAATGAAAGCCATCAGTTAGCAGCCATTCTGGAAGTTGTAACCTGCCAATCTTCTACATTTAACGTAAGAAAAACTATTTCTATGTAGATAAGAGTTGCATGCAGGTCTAAAGCCAAATCCATCAGGATTTGGGAGTGTATGGACAAGAGGTCTTGGTTTTTTAGGGTCCCTTTTGACTTTCTGAATGCTAAAAGATGATATCGATGACCAGCTCTTCTACCCCCATGTGCCCTTTCTAAGGAAAGGCTTAGTCAGTTCTTCGACAGATGATTTTTTCACATTTATTTCAAGGGTCATGAGCTTCGTTCTGCTATTTAGGTGTAGTGCTGTGAACTGGCTGTGGAGCGTTTTGCTGGTGCACCCTTGTTCCTATCTTTCTACAGTTTCCTCCCTGAACACCAAGGTGGCAACCCATCACACGATCCACCCAGTATCATCTGTCACAGTAATGTTAAAAACTGCATTTGCAAACCAACCTTTCTGGCCTTATTTAATAATGTAGCTCTAAGCTTTGGCAACCCTCAGCTGGGTTTCTAATTTCTTTCTAATCCAACGTGTGTCTTCTGTATCATCGAAAGGGCTGCAAGCAAACTGCTAGGGATATACAAACAGGAGCAGAAAGAAGATGAGAATAGCACCTCTGATTAGTTTTCCTGCTACCAATTGCGCTAATTTTGGGAAACAATCTGAGATTTTCTTCCTGGAAGTAAATTTAAGGTTAGTGAAAAGCACCAGGCTGTCCCTGAAGGGTGAAGGACTTTGTCTCCGTAATAGCACATGGATGGTTCTTGGGTTTTTGGTATTCTCCTGTTGTATCTTTGAGTGATTCATTCATTCCATTAGAACAACGATTTTATCATTTTATTTTGCTCCAAAGTGAGTGATAATAAACAGTGTC
Source organism: Mesitornis unicolor (assembly GCF_000695765.1). Taxonomy (NCBI): domain Eukaryota; kingdom Metazoa; phylum Chordata; class Aves; order Mesitornithiformes; family Mesitornithidae; genus Mesitornis; species Mesitornis unicolor. The sequence goes on from NW_010204056.1 coordinate 3,543, forward strand.
CAACTGTGAAGGGGTCAAGATAAGCAACAGTTACTGTTCATATGAATAAATCTACTTGTATGAATACCAAAGCATCTCCTTTGTTTCAGAAGGCACCATAGTAATGAACATAGAGGTGTTTCACATACTCGTCATTATGCATTGCCATTAAAAGTTCCTTAAAAAAGAAGCAAGGGGACCCCTTAAAATAAAGACATTTCAATATCTCTGCAAAAGAATACAAGGGAAACTTGTACCTGGTCTTTGGCTCACGTCTAGAACGTGTAACATCACCTCATGCAATACATTGTCCCTCAAGATGACCTGGATGTATCTGGAATAGGAACACACTACTGTTCTGATAAAGACAGGGCTTGAGTCTTGATGCTCTGAGAATTAGAGCTGAATTTAGGTTATTAATCCTGAAATTAAGGTTGTATTTTGAATGTTTCTCATGAAAACGTGGTGAGGAAATTTCTGGGGGAGAAAACCCACTCAATTGCCACCCCATGGGCAATTGAACCCCTCTTGGTGTGCCCAAAGTTTCCCCATAAACCTGATCACCTTCCAGTCCAAGCACGGGATTCATTTCTTCAGCCTTGCCCATTCCAACATAAATTCTTTACTGCCTGTGTAGGAGAAAAGTAGAGCAAACTTGAGCTAAGCAGCCCATAAAACTCCACATGATTAATAAAATCTCAATTTAAAAAAAAAACAACCTAATTGCCATCAAAATGTTCCTTGTTAGTCATCTAAAGGGGAGAGCAGATTCATTATTTTGCTGAATTATTCAGCTGTAATAAACTGGGGTAATGTAATGAGGACTTGAGTACAAGGATCTATAATAAAGAGAAAGACTGAAATTTTGCCGTTAAAATATTATTGACTTATTACAGGCTAACCTACAAATTTTGCTACAAGTGTAAGGCCTCCATCAGGTACCGTCCTTTCACAGCAATTGTTTGTAAAAGCGTGGAATACCCATTTTAAATGGAAGCTGAGACGTCTGGGGAGGGACGTTTACAATGTGTAAGTGATTGGGTGAAATAAACTCGGTTCTAAATACCTTTCTCATCTATTTTGCAGATTGCCCTGTTATTGTAGCATCTGAGTAAGTATTGCGTGTGGGAACAGCCAAAATTTTCCATAAGAAACTTTTTTTGTGGCGTGAAATTTATTTTTCCTATAATATCCTCTGGATTTCTAAAGAAATCCTAGTGGTAGCCCCTGACCCAAATGTACATCAAGTGCTGTTCCCCTATGGCCCTGGCCTATTTATTGCTTTCCTAACTACTCGAGTTCAAGCAGGAGCTCAGAACAAAATTGAAAATGAGCTTGGGGTCTTGTTCTAGTCCCAATTTGTTCACTTCCAAAACCACTACCCAATTTAGCGCGACCGGCAGCGGCTGCTCAGGAGAGGGCAAGGGATGCAGTAACGGGGATGCGGGAGGGCAGGGTGGCAAAACAGCGTGGAAGATGTGATTTCTCCGCTGCGCGAGCGTGACAATTAGCATTGCAAAGCTGAAGAAGGCAAAAATGAAGGGGTTTTTTTGTTTGGTTGTTGGTTTTTTTTTTTCCTAGCACCTACTCAAAAGCCGGGCATTTGCGTGTGCTATATATGGTGGCAACAAGGCAACTGAATTATTGCTCGTGGCTAAATATCAACACGTTGCTGTTTGTCCAAGGTGCTGCTGGGTTATAGAGGTGGAAAAGAGCTGATAAGCAAGCGATATTATCAAATAACTGTTTATCTTTTCACAATATAGGAGGAATTACCCATCATGTACACAATTGATAGGTGCTTTACCATGCAGGGAAAAGGTCTGTGGTTGAAACAGCAAAGTGCTGGACACCTCCATAACCCACTAAAATCAGGGAGAGTTGAGTGCCCAGCGCCTTGCACAGGTACAGTTGTGGTTTGGAGATCACTGATTGCCCAGGATTGAAGCATTTATTTGATTTTTATACGGAGGAATGACTTCCTTTGAGGGGTTCACACGAATGCCTCTTCAGAATGACAAGAAATCATAACATATGTAAGTCTTGTCTGTGAAGAAGGCTGAAAATGTGAATGACAAGTAGAAGAAATAGGTCTAATCTTAGTGAAAAAATCCTGAAAAGAAAATATAGCAATAGATTACTTAACCTGCTGCTCTTGGATTAATCTCTGTAGTAACCTTTGTTTACCAGGACTTATCTTTCTCCTGCTTCAGGTTGTTTTCTGGCGTCAGCAGTTGCTGTACATCCTCTGAACGCCATTCTGTAAATACTTGATTACTAGCAGTTTAATTGCTTTTGGGTGCGCAATAGAGATAGGTGGAAACTGTCCTGCTATAAACTAGTAGTAAAATCAACTAATTAAACCCAAAAATAACAAAGTAAGAGAAGCGGTAAACTCGGAGACTTGAAAATGAAAAGCAAAACTCAAACAAGTTTTTGGTTTGCTTGAGGTCTTGATGGGTTGGTAAAAGAAAATATACAGAGACATTACTGTGTAAGCGTTATTTTAGATTATATTACTGTTCTCCTGGCACTTTTCCCCTTGGCTTCGTGTGTGTTTGATGTCAAGAGACACCCATCACTCAGCGAAGCAGACGCTGGGTCTAGGCAGAAATAGAATCAAACCTTTGGTAATTCTGCTATGGAAATATTGAGGTGGTCTTATTCCATCTGTGCTTTTAAGGTACGGTTATTAAAAATGCATGTACTTGAATCTGTGATTTATACAGACAGCATCTGAAACAGGCTTACTCCTGCAATTAATTATGTCACAGCTACCTCGAGTAGAAGTGTTTACTCTTGTCAGGTACAAATACCCCTCTTCTGCCCACAGATATAGAGATAGATAGATATAGATAGATAGATAGATATAGATAGAGATATAGAGATAGAGATATAGAGATAGAGATATAGAGATAGAGATATAGAGATAGAGATATAGAGATAGAGATATAGAGATAGAGATATAGAGATGTAGATATAGATATAGATAGATATATAGATAGATATAGATAGAGCTAGATGTAGATACAGATATAGATAGAGAGATAGATAGAGATATAGATAGAGATAGATATAGATAGATATAGATAGAGATAGGTGTAGATATAGAGATAGGTGTAGATATAGAGATAGGTGTAGATATAGAGATAGGTGTAGATATAGATAGAGATAGATGTAGATATAGAGATATAGATAGAGATAGATATAGATAGAGATAGATGTAGATATAGATATAAATATATAGATAGAGATATAGAGATAGAGATAGGTGTAGATGTAGATGTAGATAGATCTAGAGAGATAGAGAGATAGAGATAGAGACAGAGAGAGAGACAGAGAGATAGAGAGATAGAGAGATAGATATTTTAAAAGACTGTAATAGGAAGAAGGACTTTTCAGGGATTCAGCATGAACTATATGGATACAATTTTGCTAGAGTAAGTGAACTAGCGATGGATTTGGCTTTAGAAAAGATGAAGCAGTTAAATGAGGACAGAATGTTTGTTATAGTACTTTTAATCTTTCAAAATTGTAGAATAGGATTTTTCTGACTCTCTCACCTTTCTTTGAGTATTTCCTATAGGCACCAATTGATACATTGAGCCGTATCAGTTCCATTTATAACATATTAAGTACAGCTTTCCAGTTGCAAAGTTGCTTCAATTCATGCAGCAAATTGGCTTGGATTTGGATAGAAGTGGAAGTGATAGAAACATAAGTCAGGTTGTTTTAATGTATGTTCACCACAAAAAGTACCATTTGTTAAAGCCAGAGTTAAAAGCAGGAGGTCTTTGTAGTTTACAGATTTCAAAATAGAAATATACCTAATTTTGGAAACCTATGTTAGCTGACATCAAATCTTGCTTCTTGTAAGGAAAGCATTGCTTGCAATAATGATAACCAAATTTTACTATTTGGCAGGAATAGGAACAAAAGTGGGATAAGCCTGCAATATAGAGAGTATAATAATATATATTATTATATATTACAATATTTTCTCTAGTGTGGAAAGAGTTGACAAGATTTCCCTCTGCTCGGAAGAAAATGTAAGAAAGCAGCAGGGATGCCTGAGCCTGGTTATTTCTTCTTCATCCACTTGTCCACACGTGCTCCCTTTGGTTTTTTTAAAGTATTTTTTAATGCTGCCTGCACAGGAGTTTACATTTCCACAACACAAATCCCTGCCTATGCCATCTTCTAGTTTTAAGAGTCTTCTGTTGCTTAATCACTTTATTAATTGCTATTGCAGGAAACATCCCCAGCACTGACAAGAGCCTGAATTATTTACCTAAGTCTTTGAAGTGAAGAACACCCTGGGAGCATCCTTATCGTGGGTACCTTCAAGAGCTGTCCCAGCAGAGCCACGTCCACGTTAGCAGAGGTTCTGGACTGAATGTCACCATTGGGCTGGATGATCTTTCCAGATCCCTTCCAACTCCTAATATTCTGTGGTACAGGAGTTGTTCAGGCCACCACTCTGAGCATGGTCCTAACCCCATAGGGGCCCTATGGCACAGATCCTGCACCTCAGTGGAGATCTGTACCCCCACAGCAACACTCCAGTCCTACAACCTCCACGGAGCGCAGAGGACTCTCTTCTTGCACTGTTTTTCTATGGTGAGTGGTAAATTTGGGGTTTGAATGAACTAGGAAATATTTGGGCAACATCCCATAGGGA
>NW_010204056.1:8233-20351 GCF_000695765.1 Mesitornis unicolor
AACAGTCACAAATAGAGATGACAAGAGAGTGGAAAGCAGTTTTTATATCAGTATCAGCTTTACTAGGCTATTAACAATAAATTTCCAAAGATGTTGGAGAGACAGGATTTGGCCAGACTCATTTTCAGGTCTCCAGATGTAGTTAATTGAGTTGGCTTTGAAAATCTTCTGACTTTTAACGGGCCATGTTTTGAAGCGTAATAAGCGTGGTTTCTGAGTCCCTCTGTCCCGGAAATGCTGCACAAGCAGAAACTTTTGTTCTTCACTTTCCAAGTGCCAACAGATCTCCTCCGGGGACAAAGCAAGTCCAGGCTTGCTGCCAAATCCTTTTACCCTGTCTCAGGCCCTGGCATTGTTTTATGTCTTCTTTCCACTTCTTATAATCTCCAGGCCCGCTGGGAGGCTCGCGCAGGTCTCGGGCCACATCATTTTGATAACGCGGTTTGGGACAAGCAGGACTGACTCTAAGAGTGACAAATTTCTTGGGTAATCGCCTCATCACCCTTTCATTCTTTTCCAAACTCCCTTGACAGCCCCACAGATGGATGTTACACCCTGAACCCCGCTTCTCGACGCTGTGCTTGAATCTCTGCCAGGACAGAAAGAATCATCAGCCAAGACATAGGATATCCATAAGGTAGGGCTCTCTTCCTTAGCTTTATTTTAGTGGTGAAGAAATTTATCATGTGGCTCAGCTTGTGCATTCTCTGAAGAGTTTCAGTAATTCTTAGCTGTTTAAAATCTACCCTGTCTTTATATCATGTACATATCTATTTATCGTATAGGTTTCTGTCCATCCGTCAGTCGCCTTTGGCACCCAGAGGTTCAACACCCATGCACACCCTCACGGTTGAGGTTTTCTCGTGTTGCAAGCATTATTCCTAGCTAGTTTTCATAATCGTAGCTGTATGTGTAAAGTGTGCTGGTATCTTCCTTTTTATACTTGACAAATATATTGCAAAATGCCTGCCTCATGCCCTGCTTCTTCTGAGATCTCCAGCAGAAGAGAAAAAACATTGAAAATTAGTAGCTGGTAATACCTTTTTCTCTCCTAGGTCTATCCATGCCCTTGTTATTATCTCCTTTGTGATTATTTTTATTTCCTTTCTGATATTTTCATCACATAGGGTCTATCCCTACCTTTGACTCAAGTGGACCAAAGCTTTTCTGAAGTTATTTTTGTGTTTTCTGGGTAATATTGGTGATGTTCGGGTATGAGCTTTATTTGAGGAGTATATCATTTGCTTAGGTAAATATACCACATTGCTTATTCCTATCAGGTTTTTCCTTCAGGACTAGTTTTGGGAGAAAGCTGAGAGCTTCATTGCAAAGCCAGGCACCCTCAGAGCCCAGTTCCAGTCTGGTTCATCCAGGTCAAAGCCAACGAGAAGTTCTCCAGGGGAGATTTGTTGTGTTTCTCTAGAAAAGCACCAGGTCTACCAGGTCTAGGTTCAGCCTAGGTCAGAGTCCAGAGAAAGAGAAAACCCAGAGCTGCTGTTGAATGGAGTTGCTAATACATTTTCTCCTGTCCTTTATCTCTGATTAATGCAATTTCTGCTGGTAGGTTTTTATTTTGGTAACAGGGGATTGAGCAATAGCTGCTGTGGCCCCCCCCTAGCCTTGCTTTTAGCAGTCAATAAAGGTTGAAGCCTCTCAACTGCAGCCACCGTGGGTATGGGTATTCATAGAGTATTCATTCATCTTTTTGTGTTCTTGGGGCAAAGGATCACTCAGAAGCAAAGTAAATTCTGTGAGCAGCACCATGGCTCTAGGGAAGTGGGGAGGAAGAGGGGTTTTTGTCAGGGTTGGCAAATAACCACATCCTTCATTTTGCCTGCAGAGATTTCTTAACTCCGTAGCTCTTCCTTGAGGGTGGAATCACAGGAAAAAGCAGTCGTGCCTTCAGGAGCCAAAGAGTGGGTACCCCTGTAGGTACCCCTGTGCTGGGCACTGGTGAGGCTGCACCTCGAGTGCTGGGGTCAGTTTTGGGGCCCTCACTCCCAGAAGGACATGGAGGGGCTGGAGCGTGGCCAGAGAAGGGCAACGGAGCTGGGGAGGGGTCTGGAGCAGCCGAATGATGGGGAGTGGCTGAGGGAGCTGGGGGGTTCAACTGGAGAAGAGGAGCTGAGGGGAGACCTTATCCCCTCTGCAGCTCCTGAGAGGAGGGGGTAGAGAGGTGGGGGTTGGTCTCTGCTCCCATGTAACCAGGGACAGGACGAGAGGAAACGGCCTCAAGTTGTGCCAGGGGAGGGTTAGGTTGGATCTGAGGGAAAATTTCTGTACTGAGAGAGTGGTCAAGCAGTGGCAGGGGCTGCCCAGGGCAGTGGTGGAGTCCCCATCCCTGGAGGGGTTCAAGAAGCGCCTGGATGTGGCACTTGGGGACGTGGTTTAGTGGCCATGGTGGGGTTGGGTTGACGTTGGACTGGATGATCTTGGAGGTCTCTTCCAACCACAACGACTGTGTGATCAGATCTGCCTTGGAAAGCCAATGTGAAGATGGGGTCGAGTCACCAATGTTCTCCTGTTTCTTTCTATCACCACAAGTCAAGCGTTCTCTCCTTGTTTGTCAATATTTGCAAATGTTTGACTTTTTAAAGTACAAATGCATAATGAATTGGTTTTGTTAAATGTAAAAACTACCCCACTTTCCCTAGGGTATTTATCTTTAAAGTAGCTATGCAAGGGATAAATGAAGTAATGACACACACGGGGTTTTCAGGCTGCAGAGGACAGTTGTCAGATTTTAAATGACTTTATTCTCTACAATGATCTTGAATGCTGTCAGTCTGTGATGCCAACCATGCATCCTTCTCTATATAAAAAGTAATTAAACAGTCCAGTCACAGTTTAGAAAAGTGGCTGCTGTGAATAGGGAGTTACTGTATTTTGTCACAAATGGAGTGAGTTTGATGTCCACAGTTACAACACACTCGAGTGGCTCTTCAGATTAAAGCCTGCCCGAAATACACGTTGGCACAACAGCGTAGCTGCCCCAGTCCGGTCCATCACTGCAATGTATTGCAAACTGATTCTGAGCATGTACTGAGTACACATCTCTGGAGAGCTGCGCTTTGGTGGTGCTCAAGAGCAGCAGCAAAAATGCAGTGTGGTACTTTCTGCGGCCAGAAGTTGATTTTCCCTCACTTTGGTTCCTGCAAACATTCAAACCTATTTGTTGTGTGTGAGTATCTGTACCGAGTGTGATTTTGTTAAAACCTCTTTTAATTGTTTTGAGGAAAAACAAGTAATGTTCTCACATTGACTTACATTGAAAATGAGACCAGATGACTTAAGTCTTCACAGCGATCTGAAATGATCGGTCAATCAGGAGTCGATCAGAGGTTTTACCTTCATAATTAGGTGCTATTATAGGAACACAGAGGCTTTTCTGCTGTAGGTGTTGCATATAAGAACACCGTGTAGTGGTGGCTTATGGAGAAGGTCACTAAAATAGAGACATAAGGCTTTGAAAATGCCCAAAGCTGTGTATGCGAATCTGCTAAAGTCTTGGTCTGATATTTAAAGGATAATTTACATAGCTTGAAGTACAGAAATCGTGTTGACATAATTGTCAGTGAGTAAGTTCATTTTACATATGTCATATTTTTCCTGCAAACACGTGTGCATGGTAACCCTTGGACAATACACCATGCTCGCTAGGATCCTTACAGTAGGTAGAACTAAATTTTGTGATGAACAGAGAGGAACACATTTAAGTTGCCCCACAAGCCTGGGTTTTAGTGGTATTGAAAGTTCATAGAACTAGGTTGGCATCTGGTGTAGCTCCACGTGGTTGTGGTGTTCCTTAGTGGGTCTACATTAAATTATGTCAGTCTGACCCTGAGTCTGTGAAATGTTTTGCAGCTGTGTCACCTTAACGTATTAACTGTTAGACCTGGATGTTATATAGTTTATTGATGTTTCAAGAAAATACTGCATAATTCAGCTTCACTGGGTATTTTCCATTAATCCTGAGCAATCCCATTGAAAAATAATAGCAGGTCTTGACAAACTCTTTTTCCTATCATCAAAATAGTTTGTGATCTTGCTTGTGAGTGAAAGTGATACCTCAGGGTTATGTTCAAGTGCTTCTGTGCAGGCTCCTGTCTCTCCTTCGTGGTTCCTCTCCACTTGCTACCTTGCGATGTCTCAAACACGGTGGCAGAAATGTGCCAGCAAATGGGAAATGGGGAGAGCTGGAGTTTATTCATAACTAGGAATTAATTTATTTGTGCTTAGTGGATAAAATAATTTCCAGGGGCCAACCCACAGCGAGAGTTGGTGCTTTAGGTCAAGATGAGTTGAATTTGAAGCAATATGAAGCCAACAGCTCGGCTTCCAGCAGGCTTTGTACCAGGCCCACAAAATCCCAGTGCTTTCCACTGCAGAAAGACCAAACGAGGACACTTGTTTCATGTAACATAGCCCAGTGTTTATAGCACCCTTCTAAATACACATTTATGTGCAGTCGAGCTCATGTATGCACACAAAGTTATTATCTGTATTCAGTTTGGAGTAGAATTCCTGCAGCATTAGCCACAATGTCTGTTTTGTTGAACTCACACTGTTGTATCTTCTGTATTTTTATTTCAGCTACCTGTAAATCTTGTGTCTTGCCACTAAATGAAAACCTTTGCTGGAAATAAAAAAGAAAATCACTTTGTTCACTTGTTAGTGAGGCTGCTTGGAAAGAGTCCCCAGAAAGTCAGTTTGACTGTGTTAAATAGAACCTCATCAAGAGGTTAAATAAAACTGTATCAAGAAAGGTGAGGGTTTTTGTAAACCTCTGTACCAACAGGGGTGCCCAGAAAAGTTGTACAACATTGTGAACTTAATAAATTATGCCAGGTGATGATTAAATTTAATCAAATTCATTGCTGCACATGGGCTGGGCAGCTGTGTGAGATCTGGTGTCTGCATTGCCTGGTGGTTTAGTCCCAGCTTAGCAAGCAAAAGCCAGGTCTTGTTCCAGACTCTCCTGGGTGAAACCGGCCTTGAATCATCTTACAGGTTTAAAATGCAGGAATGAGACCTGTCGATAAGTTTTGCAACCTCAAAATATGGCACAGACAGTGATAAAGCTATGCAGAAAGCAGCAGAAGCAGAGCAGCTTTGGAGCACTAAAGGAATAAGTGGAATAGAAGCGGTAGCTGGCTTCTAATGCCATAAATATCTACAGCATCACTGTGAGACCAGGACAACTACAGCCAATTTCTCACCAAAAAACCCACTAAAAGCAAGAATTTTGGGGTTTTTGTTTGGTTTGGGGTTGGTTTTTTATCATTCCCTGCTTAGTTGAAATGTTACAAAGTTGTGGTACTATACACAGGTATTTCTGAAGTGAATTCAGAACTGTCTGCGTTTTTTTAGGCTACCCCAGTGAAAATAAGTGTGGCTAGGAAGTGCAGTTTATGAAGCTGGTTTTTTGTGTTCATGATGGTGAATCATTATGCTCATGATTTAAGAGAGGATTTGGAATGTGAAGAGAGACTATACCTAGTCTATATGTACTATAAAAATATAGCAGATATTTTAATATCTAGAGACTATAAATATAAAAAAGGGAGAGCTGGGAGGGTTCTAGAAGAACCTGACCTCTGCAATTGCTGGCTGCTCATGGGCTATTTTCTAAACCCATAAATATGTGCTTTTATCACAGAATATTAGGAAGGAATATTTATATGCATTTTGCTTTTGTTTCTAATTAAAAAGGGAACTGAAAATTAACACTGCCAGAGCTATTTGGTGTGACATTGCTGAGACTTCAATTCTCCACGACCAACCTCTTCTGAGCACCCAGGAAATCTCTTATTCTTTAGTTGTCAATGTGTATTTGAAGGTTGGATAACTTCTCCTTATTTAATACCTGGTTAGCTCCTTGGCACTAGATACACACGTTTCCATTAGGTAAAATGTGTGGTTGTGCTGGTTTTTATTAACTCAGTTGTTCTCTTTCAGTGTCGTTTAAGCTTCATCTATTTCCCAGGGGATGTCTCCTTAGGATAAAATTTGGTTCAGCTGGGTTTACCTCAAGAAATTGTGAGCCAAGTTTAGCACGATGCCATTTTGCCTGTTAACAGTCTCTTTTTTCTGTTGTTTCCTCTTATTTCCCCATTGCAAAGGAAACTGGACACGGCCGTTTCTAGGAGCTGAGAGCGCCCACCCATGGATGTGCAGGACCCAACAACTCCCAATGAAGGTGTTTAACACCAGGAAAATTCGACAACAAAATGAACCCCACACCATGAGCTCCCCAGTGTCTACGGAGCAGGAAAGGCTTTGGTTTATGTGATTTTTTTTCTCTCAAAAATACACCGAGTTCACTGAAGGTAACCTGGTCTGTCTGCTGGAGATAAAGGCTCATCTTGACCTGCAAAAGATTGCAGTAAAATGGTAGGATTTCCCATTTTTCCCTCCTTTGGTTGTTATTGGAAAAGCCTTAATATTTGTCTTGTTTAGCATAAGCCACAATTGAAGTGAATTTCTGAATTACCAGTGCTCAGAGCTGTGATCTTAACCAAAATCCTAGCTGAAAATCCAAGATTTCTAACAAATTTTCTTAAAATTTAAGTTCCCAACCTAGAAAGATCATTCCCTTCAAGCTTTATTCATTTCTCAGAGCCATTAATGTCTAGGAAATGTCAAAATTTACTCCGGTAATGGTCAAAACTGGAAATGGTCAAAGTTACTCTGCCACTGAACCTCATGTGAATATTTCAGATGGCGAGACTAAATGCAAACTTTTTTGGTAAACATTTGCAGAGAGCAAAGCAGGCCCTGTTGACTCTTGCAGGAGTTAACGCTTTGCCTCTGGGCAGACAGCAGACATGGAAAATGTTGGCCTCCCAGGAATTTGAGAAAATTAAGAGCAACTGAGTTAGGAGGGCTACAGTCACTGCTGCCGCAGTCTGCGCGGTATCGGGTATTCCTGCCCATGTGGAAGGGCTTTATCTTTGGGGAAAAAAAACCCCCAAAACGGGGCAGGAGGCCAATAAAAAGGAAATAAAACAGCAATAGCCGCTTTCTGCACGGTGCCAGGGTTTGGCGTTGAATCTCGCTGCGGTGCAACAAGTGGGGACCTGGAGGTTTGTGGGGGCGGAGGCGGGCGCCGCGTCCCTGCTGGTGTGACAAATGTGTCAATAACGTGGGCAATGCGCTATTTATTATTTAAAGCTGCAGCAAGCTGCGTGATGGAGGGGCAGGCTCCTCCGAATGGGTCTCTCCAGGCTTGCAGAGTCGCTGCCATTTGCCTTTCAGGCTTGGGCGCGATGCGAATTTGAGCGGTGCCGATACGGAGCTGTGTGATTCCCAATGGGACCGGGATGAGAGAGGCAGCATCGGCGTCTGGCTCTGAAAACACCAAGCCCAAAAACCAGCCGGTATTTGTCCCAGGCTCTTGCGATGTTCACGTTAAAACAACAAGTGCTACTTAGCCCATTTCTAGCCAGAATTATGAATCCTGGCCTGCTGGGAATGCTGCCTGGTGCACCTAAGCAATTGGAATTTGGGCAGACATGAAAGTAAGCTTGCTTGTAACACCGTCCTTGTTTCCTTTTTCCTAAAGAGAAAGGTCTTGCCTGCGTGCAAAAATGGCAGCGTTATAAATAATTTCTTCTTTCCCTTTCGAGACTGACCGTACAAATGGAAATGTTTGCTTTCAACCCGGTTTGTTTTCTGCCAACTCAATTTGAGAGCTGTCCAGATAAAAAATATTAGCTCGTATATTTTGGCGTGTTTACCCGGAATGCGTGTGACATCAGCTCGCTGCGGCGGCTGTCTCAGGAAATGTGGGAGTGATGTCATGCAGCCACTTGGTTTGAAACGAATTAAAGATGAAATACGGCCCCTCTGCAGGTTGTTCCACAGCTTCATAGTAGCATCTATGAAGCTATACAGCCAAATTCATTTTGTATGAGCCTATAAGCGGTTCAAGTGTTGTTGCAATAACAGAAATAGCGATCTGGTATCAAATAGATGGGAGAAATTAAGTGCAACTCAAACCAGGATCTTCCTAAAGATATTTATCATTGCGTGCTTTGTAATTTAAATTTCTGTTTGCTGCCTAACCTGTTTCTCCACAGTCCATTCATTCACAAATGCAGCCAGCCACTGATTCATGGGAGGGGATAAATCACCAAATTAATGCCTCTGCACTTAAAGCCAACGGTGGGGGAATTTGCAGAGGTGACCTCAGTGCCTTAAAACCTGACTTAAATATAAAACAATAAATTATCTCACTCCTTTCTAGATGTGCCCAGTCCATACTGGGATTGCGCATTGCATCCCTCCATTCGCCCAACTCCTAATTCCCAGGTGATGAATTATTCCTTAGTCCCAATACCAGTCGTGTTGGCTGGTTCAGACAGCTCGGGGGGATATCTAGGTGCAAACAAAACCAACCGAAAATTCAGCCCAAACTGACCATGCTCACACGTGATGCCTTGTAAAGGAGGTCACAAATTGCAAAAGGCTTCAACCCTAAGTCACAAATTGGCTTAAAAGAATTACAAATGGCCCTTTGGTACCTGAGAAGTTGAGAGCTGTGATTTCTAGTTTTACTGTGTGCTTTCTTTCGGCCACCTCCCGTGGCCTGAGCTCTGAGGTGCACTTCACCACCATATCCCTGACTCAGGGCTGCAGGGCTCACCCTTGTTTGGATGTAACATTCCTAATTTCATGGACTTCAAAGGAATCAGTGACAGTTTGCTCCAGATTATGATGATGATGAAGACGACGATGATGATGATTAGTAGTACTACTACTGTTATTGTTATTATTATTGTTGTTATTATTTTTATTATTATTACTACTATTGTTGTTATTAGTGGTGGTATTATTATTATTATTACTACTACTACTACCACCACCACCACCACCATTATTTCAGCTGTTCTTCCTTTCACCTACAGCAACTGATTAGTAAAAAAATCTATGAAGTAAGGAGTTCCTCACCTGAAAATCAGCTTTTGGTTGGGTTAGAAGACCTGTGTGTTAGAACATCATCGATCTTGGGCCTCCGTCACTGGTCCTGGTAAGTTCACCAGTTAAACCTGAGGCTGGACGTGTGGACTCCCTGTTCCAAGCCCACCCATGGGCTCCCCATCTGTGCTACCATGCTCTGCAGAACCACTCATCCCAGGAGGTTTGTCACCTGGCCAGGGCTGGTTGCTTAGTTGTCTCCATTTGGGACCTTCCACTTCACCATTAACAATTAAATTCCTCCTCTGCACACCCCTTCATGCTGCCTTGATGTTTGTTTGCCTGCAAAGGTGCAAATACTCATCACTTCAAGACAGGCCAAGCAAAACCAAACAGAAAAACCTCAGCAGGCCGAGATGCTTCTACCTCCACGTGCTCTGAAGAATTCTGCTCGTGATGGATCCACCGCGATTGTTCATTGGCTTCCCTTCAAAGTCCACTTTAAAGAGAATGCAATGGTAACAGCGGTGTGATGTGTATCTCTAAATACTTATGATGATACACTCTCTAATTTATAGTGAGTGCAATCACCTATTTAATGGAGACTTTAATTAGACTCCAAGACGAGCAGTGGCCATGTGGATGCACTTTCATACCAGAGAGGTTGGCAGAGACGGCAGATCCCCAATTTTTTAAGCTTCATGAACATTTGGTAAAAGAAAACTCTTTTGGTAGATGCCATAAGATAACAACATGCATGGCATGAAAAATGAGCTCTCAGTCGGGTGGGAGAAGAGCTCTCTTCAATTTATTTTCCTATCCAAGGTTAATTGGGGAATAAACTACTTGAGCTCCTCTTGAAATAACCGCATAAGACTGGGGAGTTCTGTATTATTTTTCACTCTGAATTCAACCCTGAATTAATTCTTTAAGTGTGTTTTTATTTGTGCATATTTGCCTCAGTCTAAAAGTTCTCTCTCTTTATGTGTCTCTCAAAGTGGATGTTTCAGACCATGACCAAGTGAGAAAGCCAGAGAAACGTCTGCACATTTGCAAAGCCCCTGCAGAGCAGCCTTCCCGCTTGGAAAAGGAAGACCCAAACCAGAGCCATGGGCTGAAGAGTGGAGGAAAGGCGCAGTATGAAGAGGAAAGAGCACCAACACGGCTTGGTTGGCTCCAGCCTTTGTGCTCAGGTATTGATTAGCAAAACAAGCTCATTACAAAATGGGAGAATCTAATTTGGATTAAGTTTTGACTTCCCCCAAGGAAAATTCGGTCTTTTTTTTCCCCCCTGAAATACATTATTTTGGTCCTCGTGTTCTTTATTTTACTGGTGACCATCTGGTACCTCATAGGTGCTTTACTGGTGCTGGATATTGATTTCTGTAATGACCCCCATGCAACCTGGCTCTAATTACTTGAATTATTTTTCCTGGTTTTAAAGCAGATCAGATGCTATTTTTTGATGCTTTTTCCCCTCCACAATTAAAAGAGAACTTGGCTAATTGTCAATAACTGGACAGGTCTTATTTTTTTATTTAAGAAAAAGGAAAATTCAACCAAGTCTGTAAAGTTCCTGTGGAAGCAGTAAGACTTGCCATGGAGACTGGTTGTATTAGTTGCACTAATCAGGTATCTAATGTGTTTTAGTGAGGACTGAGGTTTTCTGTAGGTTTCTTGGCTCGCCTGATGAGTTAGGACATGGTGACCCCAACTCCACCAGAGCCACATCCCCAGGTCATTTTTGGTGCAGCCCCAATGCGGTGGCCAAGGACCCCTTGGAGCATCTCCCCGTGCTCACCTGGAGCCAGACCACGAGAGGAGGACCCCAAACACCTCCAGTAAGATAGGAGCCATCTCATTTCCTAATGGTTTTTGCCAAGTAGTGAGGAAATAATCCCCAAAACCCCTTGGAAAACACTTATTATTTTGTGGAAACCTCCCCCTGCATCCTGTTAAAATATTTATAGCGCAGTTCTGTTTTATCATTCCTACATCAGTATTGAAGTTTAATGTCAATATTAGTATGAAGTGTCTGTAAGGGTTTGGGAAATAAGAATCGGAAAGATCAAATATTTTATTTATGCGCGGTAAATTTTTAAAGTCTCCCTTGGGTTCTGATCGAAAATGCATATTACCCAACAATTTAGTTTCCAAAGTCGTCTTCTCTGATGTAAGATTTACCAGGTATCTGCCATGGTCTGGTTGAAATACCTGAAAACCCAACGTTACCCTCACCTGCACCCTGGGCAGGGCTGTTCACAAAGGTCTTTACTGCAGAGTTATTGAGCAGTGCTGCACTGCAAGGGTACCCACAGCTGCATATGTGGATACTGTGGTGGAGATCCAAAATGCTTTCAGCTCCCTGGAAAATTATTATCATTATAATGATACACTTGTATGGCACCGGGCAATTAATATATCCTAGGTTTTTATTTGTAAGGCAATGTTTTGTGTCTTTTCCCTTTGAAATGAAGAATAATGCTGTAAAAAAAAAGAAATAAAACACCCTTTAGAGACAGATATTGTTGATTGTTAGGAATCTTTTTCCATTTGTTGGCAAACAAACATGTTTGCCTTTAATTACTGTCCAATACCGTTCCCTTCACTTCCAGATGAAGGCTGCAACACGAGTTACAGCAGGATTAGGGTCTTTGGTGCTTATCTCTTATAGAAATAATCTCTGAAATATGGAAATAATCTCTAAAATATTACAACAGTTACTGTTCAGTCCTGGTACATTGCAGATTGATATGGTTTTTTTGATGTCTGAATATTTAAAGTGTTGTGTCCATTTCTTCTTGAAGCTGGAGTTGGTGACAGCATTTTGTTCCTGAAGGCAGAGTGACCGATTCTTGTGGTTGTTCCCTGTTTACATCCCTGATCTATCTTTAATTTCACACATTCAGAAATAGAGCCAAATTTTGGTAAAACCTCAGCACATTTGGCTTTTGTTTTCATTGTGGATCTGATGGTGACGGCTGCCATAGCAGTGCTGTTTTTTCCAGAAATCTGCTTTGTATGGAATACCTAAAAGGATTATAATGTTTTATACGTACCTATATACACATATATGGAAATGTATTTATATTTGTGTGCATTTAAGTATATATAATCCCCTTTTCCTCTCCTAGGATGCTGCTCAGCCTGCCTGAGTGTGGCCAACCATGAAGATTTTTGCTTAAATCGCCCATATCTG
>NW_010204057.1:0-2625 GCF_000695765.1 Mesitornis unicolor
GAAGCCCGGCAACCCCTGCCTCCAGCCCTGGCGAGCGGCTGAGGGGGGAACACCCCTACGGCGAACCCCGAGAACACGGTTCCCAGGTTGGGAAACAGCGCCCGGGCGGTTCCGGATTGATCTTGTGAAAGGATGTACAAGAGAAAATCCATTCCTAAGGGAATTGTGAGATCCGAACCACAATAAAACTCCAAACTGAACATGGTGTTTTGATCAACTGAGGAAATTGGATAGTAAATGCTTTCTGTACCCTGTGTGGCCCAGGTCAGATAGAGGTTACCAATGCAAAGAGCTAACTGGAAAAGATAATTGCAGATCAATATAAGAGAATATCTGAAGCATTATTACTTTCCAGGAGTGGGAACAATCTGTCTGCTGCTCCAAAACCAGGTGGGCATGAGGAGATGGCCATGGAAAGGAAGTGCCACCCTGACCCAGCTAACCAGGGGAGAACAAGCCTGACAGGACATGGTCCCCATGGGGACAACCCGAGCCCTTGATGGCCCCTGGGCTGGACTCGCTCTGTGCGGCAGGGTCTGCACTCCTGCTGCTCCAAACGCAGTGCCAGCACTTAAAAAGAACTCCATTACTTTTTGTCTTAAATAACACAACCATTTTCTGTACATTGTAAGAGTATTCATTTTATGTATCTTCAAACGTTTATATAAAATGTCTACAAAATGCAGGAATATTTATCCATCAATTTTACCCAGAAGTACTTACAATATCAACAAAAGCAGTTCTCTTTACGTCAACATTTTTAAATCAAGAAACTGTCCCATACTTTAGAAAACCAAGGGCTACTCAAAATTGCTGCAAGTAAAACAAGAAATGCCAGTACCAGGCCTTTAGCAAGACACTGGGAATATGGTTCTCCTGCAAAAAAAAAAAGAAAGAAGAAAAACATAAAGCAAAAAGTACAAACATACGAGAGCAACATTTTACTTAAGACAACAAAAAGATGCAGATTAAAGCATATGCATAGCCTGAATAAAATAATACAACACAAAGCAAGGAACTAAGATGCATCATACTTATAAAACTTCATTTGTGTAACTTTAGTCCCCGAAGTTGTGCAGATAACAAACACGGGCAGTTGCTGCTGTCCGTGCAGCTCTTGGAACAGAGTCCAAGTGCCTTAATGCCCTGTGAAATGCCAGAGATTTTATCTACAGAGCCTCCCACGAAACATAACCCACCACAGTTTTACACAGAGGAAATTTAAAAATTAACTACCCAGCATGGCAAGTTATTACTGGAATTCATGTGGGCTGATGAAAAACATGTACTGGCAAAGTGAGAAACAAAGTCTCCCTCCACCCTTCAAAAGCAATGGCGCACACTGACAATGCTACAATTACAGTAGGAGATGGAAACAGAACAGTATCATAAAGCAATATATTCTCCTTTGCCCTAGAAACCGCCCTAGAGAAAAATAATCTCTCTCTGCCAAACATATTCACAATTACCCGCAGTAATTATTATTTTCACTAGTCTAAGTAAAAAAATAATGCATTATCAAAGAAAAAAAAATAAACTTTTTGGACCATGCTTTCTAAAAGAGACATTCTAATCCCCTACTACAGAGCATTCTTTCAGCCTAAACTCCACACATCTTAATTATATTTCAAAGAAATACGGCCAGTTCATGGCATTCCACATTACTTATTATTTTTACCTGTGTAAAACCGTGTCAATGGATAAAAAAGTTGTGGCCAGCACACATCATTTTGATTGCAGTCAAATTCTGTATAATTAATCTGAAATCTGGGCAGGGAAAAAAATCCAAAGAAACAATAACAACAAAAAAACACACCAAAAAAACCAAACCAACAGACAGATTATTAACTACAGTACCAGAACACCAGCAGAAGTAGAAAAAATTAGAGTGAAGAGATGCCAAGATTACAGGAAAAACCAAAACTAAACCACAGGCTGCTTCTTATTCCCTTATGACCTTTTTCTCTGACGGAAACAGGAGCAACCATTTGTTTTTGTGATGAACATGTCTGGACAATGGATAGTTTGGGAGCTTTATCCACTCAAGTAAACAACACAGCAGCTTGTCTGCTAAAACCAAAGGACAGCTTTGCAGGGTCATTTACAGACCTTCATGTTCTCTGTGCTCCTGGGGAAGATTGTCACTAAGCAAACTGTTACTCAGTAAATCTTTGAACCAGGCCTTCTTGCTCTGTACTCCACCAAACCAAAGTCACCTTTTGATCAATACTATTCACATCTGCTTAATATTATATGAAGTATCAATGCTTTCACAAAAATTACCTTGTCATTGGGATGGGTGGCTGAGCTGGCACTTCAATGAACTGAACAGAAGCAGTGATGGGAAGAAAGCTGACGCTGTTTTCACAGATAAGCCCGCACTGGAATTGCCATATGACAGTTGAGTAACTGCAAGAATATGCATAACTATTACTTGAGGGTGGTAAAGAGAAATTTAGAGCCTAAGCATAACCATGAAAGGACAAAATACACAGTACTTAGGAGGCGGCTGATGATCTCTGGATTTTCAACACCATACAGGGAGAAAATTTGCAAAGTCTGGAAATGAGGTCAAGTGGAACAGAACCCTATTTATTTGACGGAGATTTACTGGGGGGGAAAGAG
>NW_010204057.1:2656-10781 GCF_000695765.1 Mesitornis unicolor
AAAGAGAAAATTCCCTGGTTTGAGAAAGAATAAACTATTTACCACCACTCTCAAGAAGATCTCTACACTGGGGTAAGGCAGAACACAGGACAACGTTGTCACTTCCACCACGTGACAAGAAATTAAAATGTTCTTCTGATGAAATGCCCTGTGTATGCCTACTACTAGCAGCATCATAGATGTTATTTAACACTTCAGTGAAGTAGAAGGATTATCTACTTTTAATCATTACAACTTTTTAAATTTTCATTTCAGAGGGAGAAAGGCAAACCTGGTTATGATCAAAGGAATTTAGGTGGCACAAATAAAAGGCATGTAAGAAATTGGAAATAACAAAAATAACATTTTTTCTCAGATTTAATCTGGATATGTTAGGTAAGCAAGTCTCAAAATGAAACATTTATTTGTCAGATAGAGACACAACTCTCTGTACCTGATCTGCACAGCAAGAATCTCCTGCTGGGGAATCCCTTGTACAGCACCCACGTCAGCAAACATGATGTGAATGTTCAGATTTGCAGGAATATCTGGACAAATGCCTTTTAAGTTTCCAGTGCTCACATTGGTATCAGAATTAAGTGGATTAAGACCTATGGAGGAGAACAGAGTTATCTGAATTTAAATATTATGGAAAACATTGTGTTTTCCGTAATAATATTATTACACATATTCAGTTACATGCATGTGTGTACATGTATATGGACGGATGGATCCAGACACACAGATCAGTATCTTTAGGCATTGGAAATTAAAGCCTAGTTTTATTTTAAGATGCTCTATTCATTGTATGGGCATATTCAGACTATAAACACCACCACAAACCTCACTTACGCATGATTTCCACCCAGTCATTTTGATCACTGTAACGTGAATTAGCCCTCTTTCCAACGTGACTGGCTTGTATTAATGAGTTCAACTTCTCAGTTACATTTCCTCTGCAAAATAAGAATGTAAGATTTCACAAAAAGTAAATCTGTACCGTCTACCACTCTGGATTGCAGTATCTGAAAGGTCTTTTCCAACCAAACAACTCTATGATTCTATGATTATATCATAAGGTCAGTTTCCTCTGAAAGAGGTCACCACTTGACAAAACCAAACTTGAACAACCGAGTTGCTTGCTGAAGGGAAGAAATGGCAAAGCATTCCACTCCAACACAATTCTCATTTGAATAGAGGGAGATCTGAGCGAAACCATTATTATCATTTCCCTTTTCAAAAGAAGTGAGACCGTCAACCAGAGAGAGCTGAAATGCATATATAAACATTTAAAAATAATATAACAGTGTTGATTGTAGAGCTGTGTAACAAGCACCAAGAAGGATGCAGGGAAAAAAACAACTGAACCTACGTAGCTCACCTTAAAAGGCTGCAATCTTCATTAATGCCAACTTCTAGAATGCACCCAGAGAGTGAATTTAGTCCAAATAAAACTGGTGTGTAAGTTGCTGATGTACATAAGCCTCTGCCAGCTATGAAACGAAAACATCTTACTTGAGCTTTCCTATATCAACCTTTCAATCTCTAGCTTTCAATTTTGTGCAAAAATATCAAACATTAGAATGCAAAACACCAAGTGGTATAAAGTCCACTCAAATTTTCCAAGAAAGCATTAGAAGCTTACTCACTAAGTTGGAATAAAGTCTAGAGAATAGCCTAGAAAAGCAAAACTTGGCAGAAGTTCTTAATTAAAACATGAAAAGGAAAAAAAAAAGGGAGCATTTTAGCATTAACTACAGTTGAAATTGCAACCTCACAAGCCTGTACCTGGCTGCCAAATGTTTAGGCTGCCGAAAGTATCTGAAGCATTCATATTCCTATTTGCAGCTCTCAGTGGTTTTCCAACTTGATAACCTAAATATACAAGGGTAAATTGTGAACACTGCGTAAGAAAC
This sequence comes from Mesitornis unicolor, assembly GCF_000695765.1. Taxonomy (NCBI): domain Eukaryota; kingdom Metazoa; phylum Chordata; class Aves; order Mesitornithiformes; family Mesitornithidae; genus Mesitornis; species Mesitornis unicolor. The sequence continues at coordinate 4,552 of NW_010204057.1, forward strand.
TATAACCATTAGCATTGTTTTAATAATAAATGCCAGCAGCCTTGAAATAAATGAACAGACATTTCCATTACAGTAGGAATATCCTCACTTTAAATAATCAATATCGATACAACAAAAGCCTAAGAATCAATCACCACTATTAAAACTGGCAGTACATGAAGACAGGGAGGTGGGCTCTTTCACAAAGAAGTATAAAAGAGATATAAAACATAGTCACTGATAAAGAGATATAAAACATAGTCACTGATAATGATCTGTACAGTATGAAATTTGTTTTACACTTTTAAGAGGCAAAATAAAGTCATAATACCTGGATTTCCAAAGAGTTCTTCTGCATTAGTACTCTTCAAACTTTGAAACTTGACTGTGAATCTCTGTGTCAGTATTTCTGGTAAAATTAAAAAAAATGTGGCTTTACTTTTAAATAAGTAAATTAGCAAAACATATACTCTACGTAGTACACAAGCTTCCATCATTCATTAGTAACAGAAGTTTCAAAATAATACAAATTAATGGAAATCAGCCCCATCAACTTTCATTCCAGAGTCCAGAAGAAATTCTTTTTAAGAAGTATTAGTAAATAAGAGATGCATTCACAGAATTTCCATGCTGAAGAAAAAATTAAATCAAAAATTGTAAAAGAAATTTCATACCTCCATTGCATAAACTTCCAAGGAGGACTGTGACATTTATCTGCTCTATCTTCTCATCTTTACAAATGAACGTATAATGTTCTGCAAAAGTTACATTTCGACACAGAACCTCAGCAGGATGAAGGCTTTCTGGCAAGAGGAAAAAAAAGGCCATAATGAAAAGCATTACTAATTAGAAAGCTATGTCACTGTAGCTGAAAAAGAACACATCAAGAACTCTAGCAAAATTCTAGAATAACATTCATCCCAAAAAGGCACGAGAGCTCACAAAACAGGGACATACAGATCTGCTTATACTAGTCTGCCCATCCCACTTGCCTGTTCATCCTGGATCATTTTTAAAGCATTCTTTTTATCTTTGGGTTTTTGAGGGTTTTCTTCTTCTCAAAAGTTATTTTTAGTGTAAGCTAAGAGACTCAATTTCTTCACCAACTTTAAATTAAGTTCAGGTAAATTAAATACTTTCTGCTTTGCAGTAAGCCAAGCAGTTTACTTTTGGAATGTCAGGCAATATACAAGATACCTCCGAAGAACTGCAGCAGGAAAAAAAACATTTTAGGCATCAAAATAATCTATTTCTTATATAATCCCAGTTAGGTAAGAAACATATTTATTAAATGAAGAGACATACCACTTTCAGTGATGAATTTGCCCACGTCAGCGATGGTCCCATAGATGACATTTTGTTGGACAAAGTCTGAGAACAAAAAAACCCCACTGCAGTAATCCTGACTAAGAAGAGAGACAGACGTACTGTTTTCACATCCAAGGTGCAATCCTTGTTGTTATGAAAATGGAGTATAAAATTATTTAGAAAATTAGTTTCGGTAAAGGACCAATCAGTTTATGGACTTTGAGAGCATTGCTAGTTATCTGTGGGTCTTACAAAGGTCATATAGATAAACAAAATTAGACAGTCACATAACATATAATAAATTCTATTCATTCTGGTGATCATATCTCGAGCTCCAGAAGGACACTTTGTAAGTATATGCTTTTGCAATGGAGAAAGTAAGCACTTCTCACTAATTCTAGAATTATCACACTGCACCCTCTTGGCAGAAAAAGGGCTCTGCAACAGTCTGAAAATAAGTGCGAGAGATGCTGTTCTGTCATGTGTAGCCATGATCAGCACAAGTTACCAGAAATGGATAAATAGGAAACAAAGGCCGATCCCACTATTTCTCATTTCCTAAATGTTGGGAAATAGTGGGACATGTGCTAGAAGGTCATCAGAAACAGGAACAGAACATCCCCAGACAGAGTAGCCACCAGGTAACAAAGACATTTCATGTAGCTACGTCAACAGATACCATGTCAGGTTTGTTCTGCTCTAGCAGCTCTGAGGAACATGAAACATTTCTGTTAGGGTTTACGCAGCGTACCTCCAGTACCGCTGTTCACCCTCACATCATGGGGCAGTCCTTCCTTGTAAGCTGCCAGATTGGTAAGGCATTTGGCATCGAAGTTCTGGAGATAAGCTACAGGGGCATTTCCAACGCACTGTCCAGCCATGGATTGCTGCAGGTGGTTCAACAGAAATAAGTAAGTTGGAGACTTTTCTAGCCCCTTGCTTTTCATTTGAAGACTCTTTGTTACTGAAATGCTTCAAGTGTGTACTACAGCCATATTTGGCACTTTAACAAACAAGTAATCTGATGTTATCAAAATATCTCAATCTGCAGCAAGAGAGGTTAAAATTTAAAAAGCACAGCTTTAAAAAGTTTCAGTGTACAGTATGGCTTCATCCTCGTGTGTCAAAATCATTATAACCAACAAGTCTCTACAAAATGTAAAAGGAATTTGAAAAAAGTAAAACCAGATGACTAAGATTCAAAAGGAAAACCAACTACAGTGCTTAGTAATGCAGCAGGCAAACCAAAAAATACAGAAATAGGATAAATCCTATTATGATCCCATTAATTGGGATGCCAAGCTCACTTTTACCTCTTCACATAATTAAGATATTGCCATTTGGGGAGATGGGCAGGGGGATCATAAATAATTGAGCCTTTTTTGTGTGTGTGTGAAAAATACATCCCATCCCTTCAAAACGGCAAGTTGCAGAATCTGGCTACAAAGCCATAAGGAGCATAATATACAGAGAGTACCAAACAAACCAAGAAGAATCAAAAGCTCCTAAACATAAAGTGATTACCTGGGGAATGGTAAAATACTCATTTTCTTCTGTCATAATTGGATCTCCTTGTCTGTAACCAGTGAAGAGTTTCCCAGGAGAAGTTTGTAAAGGGATCTTAAACGAAGGAACTTTGAGCGTAGAACTGCAAACAAGTTTAAAAAAATAAACAGTTCTTTACTCTCTACCTCACACAAATAATCATATATTCACTTTCATGTCCCATGTTCTCCTATAGTACCAATGACATTTCTCCGTTTGCATTTAAAGTTCACACTCTAAAACTCCAATTTTGAAATAACTTTCATTATAAAACCAGGTTATGTTCTCGGTAGCATGCCTAATGCGTGTGTTGAGAAAATAAGTTTTCTTAAGACTTACGTCGAGCCATGGTAAAAGTAGCCAAGAAATGGTGTATTGTTAAGAGAAGACTGTACGCAAAGGAAGGGAAACCAATCGGGAATGTATTCCATTGACTGAGAGGAGCACAGCTGATCAAAAGGTGGGTTTACATCCCCACCAAACACTCCAGTGAAACATGATTCATTGAATAGCTGCTTCAAGTCTGGTGTACATTCCTGAAAGGGAAAGGAATGGTCACTTTTTAGCACAGCAATTGTATTACCACAGGCCATAGTGAACAACTTGACATAGCTGAAGATGTCCCTGCTCATTGCAGGGGGGGATTGGCTTGATGACTTCAAAAGGCTCCTTCCAACACAAACCATGGTATGATTGTAAACGGGGTAAATCAAACTAATTCTGCAGAGAGAGGTCATATTTACTATTAGAAATACTGGAAAATCCAGACAAGCCCTCTAGCCCCATCTAGTCTGAAGCATTCAGTACCTCTCTCTCTTCCCAGACAACAGAAAGAGCCTAGAAATTTTGAAACACCTAAATAAAGTTTAATATGAAATAAATACCGGATCACAGCAACAACGAACGTCACAAGCTCCAGCTGTCAAATCACAAGGACAAGAGCCCAGTGGCTGAAAAGCCTGGTTTGGGATGATAGTTGCATTTTCTGTAAAAGAAATACACATTTAAATAATAAATAAATAAAAATAACAAATATAAAATCAGATTAAATGGACTGGAATCCAAATAGACCACACACATTGCAGTTTATTCTGTGTACACACCTTTCATTAAATTCCTTTCATGATTATTCAACACCACTTACTGCTTCCCAAATCTCAGTTTTTTATTTTTCCATATATGGAGGAAAAGAACATCCAAAATGCCCTTTCGAGTACCTAAACACTTACCAGACACATTTCCTGTAAAGGAAGAGTTGGCGTATATTTCAGCTTGAATCACGAGATTCGCCAACATCGCTGAATCCCGGCAAGCTAAAACCTGAAGCGTTTCAACCACGCAGAGAGGTGCTGCACAGCAGTCAGTGGCATTTGGCAAACACAACTGCAGATTTCTAGTCAAACTTACAGTCACTTTGGCAGCATTCTGAAAAAATGGAAAATAAAAGTTTCACAGCTTCAACATCCTTTATTAAATTAGTTTTATATAGCCCTCACCACCTTCTGAAAGAGAAGTTTGAGTACCACCTTTGTCTGCGCTACAATGCAATTATATTAATCCTATATAAAACTGGACATCTGCTGAGAGAGGAATGACAAAGGGTCTGCACACAGATTAAGTTGCCTCAGAAATCACATGCATAATTCTAAAGAAAATAACAAATACCGAAAAGTGAATTACAGTTTTTACAGCTACCTTCAGTTGAAAACTGGAATGACTGCAGAGTTCATAAAACCTCTAAGAAATTAAGTTCAACGTAACACTGAAGGCAAGTCTAATAAATATAGATGTTCCAGAATGCATACTGTTTAAAACCACAGCTTTTTTATTTCCATTAGCTCCTTCCAGCAGATCTGAAACGTTCTCAAATGCTACAGCCAGCCAGGCAGTACAGGCAACTCCGGAGAGGATGACGAGAAGGAACCCGTGTCAAAGCTGCATCTCGGCAAACTCCAGCAAGGGCATCCACACAGAACAGAATCCCAGAACGTTAGGGATTGGAAGGGACCTCCAAAGCTCATCCAGTCCAATCCCCCTGCCGGAGCAGGAACACCCAGATGAGGTTACACAGGAAGGCGTCCAGGCGGGTTTTGAATGTCTGCAGAGAAGGAGACTCCACAACCTCTCTGGGCAGCCTGGGCCAGTGCTCTGTCACCCTCACTGAGAAGTTTCTTCTCAAATTGAAGTGGAACCTCCTGTGTTCCAGTTTGTGTCCGTTACCCCTTGTCTTATCATTGTTTGTCACCAAGAAGAGCCTGGCTCCATCCTCGTGACACTCACCCTTTAAATATTTATAAACATGAATGAGGTCTCCCCTCAGTCTCCTCTTCTGCAAACTAAAGAGCCCCAGCTCCCTCAGCCGCTCCTCAGAAGGGAGATGCTCCACTCCCTCCATCATCTTTGTAGCCCTACGCTGGACTCTCTCCAGCAGTTCCCTGTCCTTCTTGAACTGAGGGGCCCAGAACTGGACACAATATTCCAGATGTGGTCTCACCAGGGCAGAGTAGAGGGGGAAAAAATGTATCCACACAAAGGGATACATCAAGGAAAAAAGGCAAGGGCAAGGCATTCAAAATGGGTTGTTAGTGCATTAACATTTTGCTAATATTTCATTATTATAAGATTATAAGATAGGACAGTTCAATCCTTCCCATTTTATGGAAGAATCAGTATTGTACATACCATACCAGGTGTTACATTCAAATTCCAATCACCAGCTCTTTTACTTCCACTGCAATTTGCAAGTTGCAATTTTCCTATATCAAAATAAAAATTTTAAAAGTATTCCACTGTCATTTAGAAGAGACTGGAAAATAAGAAGCACATTTAAACTCCTCTTAGGCCTGTAAGTAAGCACACATGCAAGCCCAGCTGGCAAGAAGTTAGCAGAGGGCTAAGGGCTTAATTGGCAGAAGTCCTAAGGAATTCCTACTTCAGTAACTATTAAAGCACTAAAGGAAGTGCATTGCCATCTCTCTAAAAGTTACTGTGTCAAGAAATATTAATAATTCAAGTAGTTATTTACATTCTCTTGGGGGGAGGAGGGAGAAGAAGTCAAGCAAAGGGTTCTTACCTGTCTCTTCCTCTATAGGACTTAAAATGATAGAAAAATTAACTCCTGAAGAACTTCCAAGAAAAAATGAATTGACTCTGGGCCCTGACATATGGATAAATGAAGGCTGAAAGACTGAAAAAAGAAACAAGTCTTAACACACACTAACTGAAAAAGGTAGCATCTGTAAGACATATTTAGGTCTTATACTTGGTGTAGGTTCTTATCTTGCTATACTTTAAGTTGTCACCAATACAACAAAAATATATTGAGTTGCCTAGTACAGGATTTATTTACATTCTTGCAAAGTGCTAGAGAAGGTCCCGCCGCCGCCACCTCTGGCCGC
>NW_010204057.1:11056-16920 GCF_000695765.1 Mesitornis unicolor
GAGCCTCACGGGCGGTCACACAGCCCGGCTGGGCTGCCCGGCGACCCTCTCCTCATGGTGGGCATCGCACAGCAGAAACCGGGGTAAAGCAAGACGGCCCCGACACGGCTGTCCCCGATCTTCTCAGCTAACTCCACACAGGAGTCCGCCAGCAGGCACTTCAGCTGGAGCCACATCATACTGCTACACTGCGACACGATACAACTGCCACGTGTGGCTCACCCTTAGAAATATCTTATTACAGCACTACCCAACCACATTTGCAAAAGAACAGGTTTTATTACAAACGTTTTATACAAAGTAAATTACAAAGACAGCCTTCAAACAAAATGGCTTTTGGCAAACAAGCCAGTGCAAGACTGGCAACTACACCTGTTACACGGACAAAAACCTGATGCCAGTATCAAGAAGTGACAAATTCCTGTATACTTCTTGCGGAAAAAAACCAAACAACTCTTTTGCTCTGTAGGAAAGAATTACTCTCTGTTTCTTTAAGAGGAACACCTGTTACTAACAGGTAAAAACATCAAATTATACAGTTACCTTTTAAAAGTGGGAAGTTATTATTTTTGTTTAAACCAAAGCCATGTGCAAAAGGACACAGCATACCCTCATGTTCTGACGTAAAACACACCAATCCAAAAGGCTTCCTTACTTGTCAAATGCCAGACAAAAAAGTGTGCTTGCTGCCATATTACATAGAATTTGATTTTTTTGTTTTCCAGTTTCAAAATACAACCTCAGAGACTAACCAGCTAGCTTGCATTAACTGAAGCCATTTTAAACAAAGGGGGCCTTTTTATTCTTGAATGAAGATATATCCAATTGAGAGGGAAATACCTCAAAATACCATCAAAGAGATATGAATAAATGTGAGTGCACATGTAGGGGAATTAGTTTTTTGTTTTGTTTTGTTTTAAAAAGGTGGGTTCTAAGCCATCTTGAAAACATTGGCTCATTTATTTTGAAATGTATGCTGTTTCAGTCCAATATTTGCTAGCAAAAGCTAGAAGGATGTTGAAGTCCCTCAATAACATAGTGCTAAGGTTCTGATCCCACACACCAGAAATGGTCACTCTTACCTTTATACCAACATTAAAAAAAGAACCACCGGAGCTTTCTCATCTTTGAAAGTAACTCAGAGGTGTGAAACTTTCCAGTGGCCAGAATACCTTCCACTTCACAAGGTCTGTCTCTTAACGGGCTGGTTCCTATCATAATTAAGAATCAGTATTTGAAACAGCACAAGTTACATGATAATACAGTGATTTGTTACTTAAAGGGCTGTGTAGAAAACATAAGACTTAAATATTTATCCCTTAACAAGTAGTAACACTGCATATAGTTCTCTTTCATAGCCAATAAGAAGTGCCATCAATTTCTCAGGTATATTCCATTTCATGGTGTATCTACATAATGTTGTTATGCAGCTAATTTCAATTTCTTCTTCTTAGCTTTCATCACAGGTGGCAATGATATTTTGAAAGCAGTCCTGAAACAACATAAAAAGGAACTGTCAGATACACTGAACATATTTCCACACCCACCCCTGAAACAAGAAGAAACACTTACTCGCATGTACTACAGATAGGACTGAAGTTGCAGAAAACTGGAAAATAAGAGAACTTGCTTTCACTAAAACAGTTCATTTGAGTGTAAGAAATCAGACTCTCAAATCTTTATAAACTTACTTGACAAGCACACAGAGCACACGTAGCCAATTTCAATGAGATTTCGATGACAGAAGCACGCAGCTCTGTAGTCAACATGGATAGGAGGCGGAAGGACAAGCTGCGATCTTTGCTCTTGATCAGGAAGAAACACCCACTGCACGAACAGAGAAAAACCATTTCGTAAATTGGAGTGGTACTGCTGTATTAGCTTGTCAATGAAATCAGTAAGATTTCAGACGTGACACAGGAAAAACACTGAAGTGCTTTTACAATGACTTACCAACAAATACTGCAGAAGGGACGGCATGTGGGGCACTTTCAAGTATATGCCACCGGTAATGTCACAAGCCTGGAAAGCAAAGAGCATGATGAGACTGTTAGGTTTGATGAGATTAACAGGATGTTTAAAATATCCACATACGGCACAAGGCCAGCATATTGGAACTGCCAGATCCACTGAACATATTTTCACACCCACTCTTGAAACAAATGAAAACAGAGAGCTTTAGGACATGTCAAACTGCCTAGCATCAAGTATCTATGAATAAATGTAAACAGCATGTAAGAACAGGAAGCCTGTACCTGTTGCAGAAGACCTGAATCAGTGTCCAAGACGCAAGCATCAATCAAAATACTCTGCAAGGAAAGAAACACATGAAAAATGAATTCAGCTAGGACCGATGTAGCCTCATCAGTGCCACTGTCATGATCCATTTCCACTGTAAATACACATAATAATAAAAGAACTTGCACCAAAAGTACCTGTCACCTGCAAGGAAGGACAAAAGGCTGCACTTCCACAGTAATCTTCAGTTAGCCTAGCAACCCTTTGTGTTAATACGTACCCATAGATGTAGCTGCATCTTTGCACGTTAATAGAAGATAATATAAACCAGAATGAAATGCCAGCTTCACCTGTTTCTGTGCTGCAAAGATCACGTTCATGAAATTCATGTATTGCAATGCGCTGTCTTCTGCAGCTTTTATGACCTAAATAAAGCAATTCAGATTTGTTAGCCTACATAAAATCACCGGATTTCAAGACTAAAAGAAAACTGACAGCAAAAGTTCTTACCAAAATCCTTGATTTCATTTCTTGATTGGCTAAGTATTGAAAAGAAAAAGAAATGCATGAGGACATCGTCTGTCACCTGCAGTTCACCCTTGTAATTCTGTAGCATCTAACATAACATCACAGTTAGATATCTAACACCTCAGTTAAAATACATATATGAAACTGTTTTATAGTCCCAGTGGCATAGAGAGCTGCAGAAATATTTGACAAGCACGTGTAGACTAATTCAGACCTTTTATGAAAGCAGTGTATGGTATTTCTCATTGATTAAAGTGATCTGAAATACACAGCTGATTCCAGTCCAATCTGTTCCTTGCCAAACTATTTGTACAAATAGTACTTTTCCTGATTACAGAAGTGACAAGAGGAAGACCAAAACTGAGTAAGAAATTCATCTATCATCACAGCTCCGCACATTGGCCCTTTGGAAGTGGATTTGTATATTAAGTGGCTTCCAGAAAGTTCCTCTCAACCTCTAGTTGTTCTAAGGAGATTCCAGTTGCTGTTTTACTCATTTTATTTGCATGCGACAGAAATTCAGAATAAAAATGTGGACTAATGATCAAGTCCTTTACTTCTATTCAGCACCCAGACCTAGTTTAAACTGGGCAACTTCAAATGATGAGGATAAACCTGTACTTACTATTGCCAATTGGGGAAATGGGGGTGTGTCAAAGCATATGCATATTTGTTTGTAAGTACATATGCATTTATATATGTTACTGTGATTCAAATATTTATGCAAGGCCTTAAAAGAAAAGAATAAGCATTACCTTTTACCTCTTTGCTCATCTTGTTGATATCTGTGTTAGCTGACGTTAAGGAATCTACATTCTACTCCTAGAAATAACTCCAGTATCCATACCATATATTCACCACCTTAACCAACACACATTTGACTAAGCATGACCCCCAGTTATTAAGCAAATATTTCAGTTTTGGGTATTATTATAGGACAGGGAGAGTAAAACCTAATTAATGCTATCAGAAACATAATATGTAAAAATACACAAAAAGCTCTGACGATTCTATGATCAAAGGATACAGCACAGGGCTTTGGCAAGTGATCCCGCCAACAGAGTTTCTGTTTGCTGGCCCCTCATGTCAGCTGCAATACAAGAAACGCTGCAAGTTACTTTTTTATATAAAAACAGTTGCTGAACCTGACCATACCAAGTACTACAAGTTTATCTTTAGCAAACAGTATTAACGCAGAGGCTTCAAGTGGCAAGCGTAGGAGTCTACGTGTCTTGCAATTCTGTGTATTACACCCAGAATTTTCTTTTCCTTACTTTTCGTCATGAGGTCTTTAATCTCTTCTGCAATTGCATCATTTATTGCTGCTAACAAGTCGTATTTTCCATCCTTGGGGCCAGAGCAACTAGATTCCATGGAACTACCACCATCTCCAAAGAGATCTGCAGCAGCCCAACACTTCCCAGGGTACAAAAAGCGGCTGAAACAGAGGAAAAACAAAAGTATTAATGTTTCATCTCTAACCTTATAAGAAAAAAATGCCATAAACTGACTAGTTGTAAACAGCAATACTCTGAAGTATCATTTCAAATAATGTTAATACTTTAAACAGACTACATAAAGGCAGTCTTTAAACCCAAAATGGAGTAAAAACCACATTCACCTCTCTCCTTTCAAAACACCTCTTAAGAGAATTGGCAAATAGATACCATGCCTGCACTTTGGGGAAGATCCTGAGACTCACATCCATCTGAGGGAAAAATACCCTGTTTAGAGAACTTTTGCCACTTGCATTGTCCTGCTCACCACATCACTACCATCCTCTCTCCATATATTTTTAAGCAAAAGTTTGTTTAAACCTCCCTTCTGTCTTATAAGCCTTTTCATTGCTTCGTGTAAGGCACTATTATTTTCCACAGTTTCAGTTAATTTCTGTTTTTAAGATAATGCTATGTCATGCATTTTAAACCTGGTTTCAATTATATACTTCAACAAGAAAATCAGAATAAAGGTATAAAAGAAAGGGCACTTTAAACCTTGACACTGTTAGGAAGCAACTATACCTTTCTTGCGTGTGACTCGCTATTACAGCAAGTCTGTTGGAGCGATTCATAAGTAAGTGCGAGTTTCCCAACACCATCACTGCATTGATGCATTTTGATAGTGTGAACTGATAAAAAAAAGAAGAAAGAACAATAACACTATAACATTTAGTTAAGTAATTTAGAAGAAATCTCTCAAATAACTGCAGTTAAAATAACCTGAATCTGAAGAGTCAGAAAGAGCTTTCTTAGTAGGAAGCATTCAGAATAGAAGTTTTGACAAATACACAACCCTAGGTAGCTATTTTAAAAAGACTATTTGAATATCTGTTATATCCGTTCTACAGAATCACAGCAAGGTCAAGGTTGGAATGGCCCTCTGGAGATCACCCAGTCCAACCCCTGCCAGAGCAGGGTCACCCAGAGATCACCCAGGAACACGTCCAGGTGGGGTATGGATGTCTCCAGAGAAGGAGACTCCACAACTCTCTGAGCAGCCTGGTCCATGTTCTGGCACCCTCACAGTAAAGAGGTTTTTGCTCATGTTTAGGTTGAACCTCCTGTGTTCCAGTCTGTGACCATTGGCCCTTGTTCTGTCACTGGACACAACTGAGCAGAGTCTGGTCCCATCCTTTAGATATTGATGAGCATTAATGAGATCCCCCTCAGTCTCCTCTTCTCCCGGCTTTTAGCAGACAGCGTTAGCACAGTTCAGAAATCAAAGACTAATCCCATCTATTGTATAGTTACTAATATTTAAACAAAAAAAAGTATTTCCCTCAGAAATTACCATCAGTAGCACCACCACCACCCAAAAGACACACCTCGGCTTCTCCCAGCGCCTTCTTTCCCCACCAGATCGGGTTGGTGTCAATGACGATGACCAGGAGGCTCACATCATCATCTGAAAAAGCGACAACACGGCCGCGTCACACCGAGCTCCGCACAACGCCGAGCAGCCCGAGCCAACGGCCCCAAGTGGAGGGGCTCACCCAGGACCGCGGGCAGGCCTGAGGAGCCACCGCCGGGCCGAGCCCACGGCGGGAACACGGGTTTCATGCCCCAAAGCCCCGTTCTCGGTCTTCCTTCCGCCTCCTC
>NW_010204058.1:0-4374 GCF_000695765.1 Mesitornis unicolor
CCACAGCACCCTGTGATGGTGGGGCCCAGAGCTGGACACATTTTCAGGTCTCCACCTTGTCCGTGGGGACTCACGGTCTCCTCCCCATGCATTTCTCCACCAAGCACTGCCCATTTCACTGCTGGAGGTGCCTTAGACGATGGTGTCACACCAGGAGCAGCAGCTCCCTTGTCTACCGTAAAATTAAAGCTCCAGCCGAGCTGCCCCTGTCACAGAGAAGCTGGGTGACCCCTGAGCACCCCCAGGAGAGGGTGCCCCTGCACCTCCCACCTTCAGGCTCCCCCCATGACCCCCAGGGATTCATTTCTGAGAAGCTGCCACAGGGAAACCGAGGGGAAGGGGGAGATGCAGAGAGGACTCAAATCAACTGAGCTGAAAACAGAGGCACCGAGGAGAGAGTGAAGCCAATTGTGGTGATTTCTTCTCAAATCCCTGGTGCAGGAAGGACAAATCAAACGGATCTGACCCTTTCAAAAGCCAGGAAGGGAAAACAAATAGTCTGAGGCTTTTAATAAATAAATAAAGACACCACTGACTTAGTATTTAGGGCAAAAATCTCATTCACATCGCTGAGGAAAATAGGGCTTGGGAATAGTGAATCAGATCATATTGTTAAAAGTAATAATAGGAAAAAAGAGATTGGGACAAGGCAGTTATTTTATTAAGCCCCCCAAGGAGAGGTCAAGATATTGGAAATGAAGTCCCCGGGCTGCGGTTGATGCAATAACTGCAGCTTTAGCCGTTTCAGGAGAGGATGTTTGTCAAGGCGGCCCTTGAGGGGGTGCAGGAGGATGCTCCTCTCTGTACTCGCTGCCCGCTGAGGGGCACTGAGCTCCGGGTGGTTTTATGGTGAGTTTGTGCCCGCACCGGCAGCTCCTGTTCCATTTGGCAGGGATGCCCATGGACAGGACGCGAGGAGCAGGGGCAGGTCAGAGGGGGATGATCCCTGCTCTCCTCCGCACAGGTCCCGCTCCCGAGGCACAGAGCAGGCTCCGCTCTGAGCGGGGTCCACGCTGACCCCACGCAGGGTCACACCAGGGCCCTCTGATGCTGCTCAGGGATAACCAGAGATTGGATTGAACAGAGATCTGCTGGGGGAGGATCAGGACACCGGCTGCCCACAGCCGGACTGCCCAGCACCTCCTGCCTCTCTCCTCCGCACAGGTCCCGCTCCCGAGGCACAGAGCAGGCTCCGCTCTGAGCGGGGTCCACGCTGACCCCACGCAGGGTCACACCAGGGCCCTCTGATGCTGCTCAGGGATAACCAGAGATTGGATTGAACAGAGATCTGCTGGGGGAGGATCAGGACACCGGCTGCCCACAGCCGGACTGCCCAGCACCTCCTGCCTACGATTGAGAAGGTGCACAAAGCAGCCACAGCAGCTCTTTTAGTGCCCTGGTTCCCAGTGCTGAGAATGTCACAGCAGAGGTAACGTCTGTGACACCAAGACAAAGGTCTCCTCTGGTCAGACCCCCCTGCAGGGCTGTGTCCAGCTCTGGCCCCACCAGCAGAGCCCATGGAGCTGTTGGAGTCCATTGGAGACCAGGGAGAGGCTGAGGGGCTGGAGCAGCTCTGCTGTGGGGACAGCTGAGAGAGTTGGGGTGTGCAACCTGGAGAAGAGAAGAGAAGGCTGCGGGGAGACCTTAGAGCACCTTCCAGGACCTGAAGGGGACAGGAAAGCTGGGGAGGGACTTTTGAGAAGGGCTGCAGTGATGGGACCAGGGGGGATGGCTTTAGACTGGAATTTGGGAGATTTCCACTGGATGTGGGGCAGCAATTCCTGGCTGTGAGGTGGGGAGGCCCTGGCCCAGGTTGCCCAGAGAAGCTGTGAGTGCCCCCTCCCTGGCAGTGCCCAAGGCCAGGTTGGCCGGGGCTTGGAGCAGCCTGGGCTGGGGGAGGTGTCCCTGCCCGTGGGGGTTGGACTGGGGGGTTTGGGGTCCCTCCAACCCAAACCAGGCTGTGATTCTTTGATACGCTGGCAGGAAGGATCATGAAATGAGAAGTGTTGGGCACTTCTTAGGAAGAAAAACCATCAAAATATGAGCAGTGCATTTTGGGGCCAACCTCCATAGGCTCGTGAGAACCAGAGGCCAGGTCTCCTGAAAGGTCAGCCCAGGGGGGGACAGATGGAACCAGAGGTCCCTTTTAACCCAAAATATTACAGGACACCGTGGTGGGGAAGGTGAAGGAAAGAGACTTCAGACCTATCCCAACACGAAGGATCCCTGAGGAGTGGAGAAACACTAAATCATAGACAACCCTTAATTCAAACACACCGCAGTGACTGGAAAACAGCAGTGGCTGCGACAGGCAGATGTAACAGGGGGGCAAAGCCAACAGAGGCAGCACAAGGGTGCGAGGAAACACCACCATGGCGAAGAGCGGGTTTTCATTCTGTGAATACATGGACAGCAAGAAAAGGATCCCGGGAAATGCTGGTAAATATGTGGACAGCAAGAAAAGGATCCCGGGAAGTGTTGGTAACTGTGGGGCTCCTGTGGGTGACTGCAGAGAGGGAAAGCTTTCAATGCATGAAACTAAGACCAGGGTGTTTGGTACTTCTTTGTCTTTGAATCAGAGCTCAGCCGCAAGATTTCGAAGGCAAAGAGTTAAGACCCTACCTGGCAACCAGAAATTAATTAAGAATGTTTGGATATGCCTGACTACACACATGGTAGGGAGTTTGGGAACAGATTGGAGCAGTCTAAGAACACCTGAGGTCATCTTTGCAGGTTGATGTTATAGAGATCATGTCCAAAAGAGTGGAAAACAGCGAGTGGCTGAAAAGGGGGGGAAGAGAAGGTAAAGCAACGCTGTCACTGCTCGTCTTGGAAAAAACCATCAGCACCAACAGCGAGGACTCGTCAAGGGCAGGAGGGACAGGAGCTGCATACCTGGCCTGCACGGGGTCCTCATGGACCACAGGGGTGGGGAGGGCAAGGATGTCAACCATGGGGGGACAAGAACCCCAACCATGGAGCGACAAGGACCCTGACCATGGGGGGAAGAGGATCCCGACCAGGGGGGACAAAGACCCTGGCCACGGGAGGACAAGGACCCCAACCACAGGGGTACAAGGACCCCCAGTGCCTCCCCATACAAGGGGCAGACACCCAGGCTCTGTCCTGGGGCCGTCTCCTCCAGCAAAACCAACGATGAATCAGAGAAGATCCCTGCCAAATCTATGGGCGGTACAAAGGGGCTGCAGAATACTCCAAAATATTAGGGGTTAGGGTTAAAACGGATCCTGACACACTGAAGGTACTAAATTTGCGCAGGGCACAAGGATGCAGATAGGGAAACACTGGCGATGCCGTGGGCTTTGAGGAGGAAAAGCCGGGGAGGCTATCACACGGGGAATGTGAGTCACACATCACACCGCTGCGCAACGCACAGCGTGATGGGCTATTGAAACTACAGCGTGAGACACACACAACACTGCGCAACGCACAGCGTGATGGGCTATTGAAACTACAGCCTGAAACACACACAACACTGCGCAACACACAGCGTGATGGGCTATTGAAACTACAGCGTGAGACACACACAACACTGCACAACGCACAGCGTGATGGGCTATTGAAACTACAGCCTGAGACACACACAACACTGCACAACGCACAGCGTGATGAGATATCAGAACTACAGCCTGAGACACACACAACACTGCGCAACACACAGCGTGATGAGATACCAGAACTACAGCCTGAGACACACACAACACTGCACAACGCACAGCGTGATGAGATATCAGAACTACAGCCTGAAACACACACAACACTGCGCAACACACAGCGTGATGAGATACCAGAACTACAGCCCCACTCCAGGGTCAGACCGTGCCCCCCGGCCAGCCGGGACCCCCACTCAGCCACCGTGGAGGTTCAGAGCCGCAGCCCAGGAGAGGACTCAGCCACCAGAGCGGCTGCCATGGCCGAAGCTGTGAGAGCACTGGGGACAAGGAACCGCTCCTGTTGCTGCCACAGCCGAGCACCAGCACCGAGGCCACCGCTGGGCAGCCCACAGTCACGAGGTGCTTCTGCACATCCCTTCTGGAAGAGATGCTACCACTACACAGGTTTTCCTTTAAATTCTCCTTGCTGTCCTGCACGCATTTGCAAAGCAATCAGAATTTTTCTGGGAGTTTTCACCCTGAGAATGAAGAATTCCGGGGAAACGCTGCAGACGCTAATAAATTTCCTTGATATTTGCTCTAATAAAAACCTGACCCAGACTCCATTTTTCTACGAGGCTTTTCAAGGCAGACGTGAGAGGCCTCGGCGTGTTTATGGATGCCTCGTCACTGGCTTTCTTGTCTGGAAATACAGCACCCCTGGGAGCCGAGCACTCGGAGATGGGATCACAGCACCCCC
>NW_010204058.1:4405-4789 GCF_000695765.1 Mesitornis unicolor
CTTCCCACGAAATAAAGCTGTGGTACCAACACCAACACCGGGAGCCACCGCAGAGCAGCGAGGCCAGCGGGAGAGGAAGAAACGCAGGGTCAGACAGAATGGCAGCATTAACGAGCTCTGAGCGCTCGTTAGCACACAGCTCCTCGCTGGGTGGTGACAAGGAAAATCAGCCCCTGCGACTCAGAGAGCAACACCCATCCAGCACCCCAAACCATCATGGGGGAGCGGTGACATAGGGCACCCACCCAGCACCCCCAGCCAGTTTGGGGGTGCAGGAGGCCCAGTCCTTGTTCCCACAGCTCCAAATTGTGTGAATGGCTGTGCTGCCATTCGGTGAGACCTGGATGGGTTGCAGAGTTGGGTGGGGAAAAATTGAATGAAATT
>NW_010204059.1:0-353 GCF_000695765.1 Mesitornis unicolor
CGCGCCTCGTGCGAAGCCCTCGTTTCCCGCTCATGTCGTTGTCGCTCCAAGCGCTGCCGCCCCGGGGAAAGATGCAGAAGGGCTGGAAGAAGTACTACGGGCAGAAGTCCTACAGCGAGGTGGCCATGGACGAGTACCTGGGCAGCCTGGGGCTGTACCGCAAGATGACTGCCAAGGACGCCTCCTGCCTCTTTCGAGCCGTCTCGGAGCAGGTGGGTGCTGGGGTGGCATCAGTAATGCTCTCGGGGGGGAAACCGGCGGGCCTCAGGCCCCTGCCTGGCGCGGTGGGGGGGGTTGCTCCAGGCCTGCGGCTGGGGGGGGGGAAGGAGGGGTCCCGGAGGTCCCTCCCGAGG
>NW_010204059.1:384-23719 GCF_000695765.1 Mesitornis unicolor
GGGTGCGGGTGCAGATGCGTGGAGATGGGTGTGATCGCCCTCCTGGGCTCTGGGCACTGAGGCTTCCCTCATGCCCGTGGTCCTCTGTGGTGTGTCCTCTCCTCGTTTTGTGAAGTGTTTTGTGGTGGTGTCTGTCTTCATAAATAAGTAAAATAAACCTAATGTGAAGCATAAGTTAAACTCTGCCATTTTCTCCTTTGTTATTTCGTAACTTTTTTTTCCAGCTGCTTTCATCTCAAATTCATCATGTGGACATTAGGAAAGCTTGTGTCTCATTTATGAGGCGATACCAGCATAAGTTTGACTCTGTAAGTACTGTGTGGGTTAGGCATCTTTGCACACCTAGTTAAGTAGTAATGGAGGGGGTGAGTGGTTTATCCCTAAATATACCCACATACATGTGTGCCCTGAAAACATGTCATGCTCTGCCAGGCTTGGTGCAGGTAAGAGAAGAGAATTGGCAGGGTGATCGCTTGCTTATCTTATTTGCGTTGCAATCACACAAGGTTTACTTGACTTTATATTTCTGAAGTTGCTGAAATCAAGCAAGTAACTAATATCCAAGTAACCAGCAGGGTGACAGTTATTTGTGTGGTATGTTCTCTGTGGAGCAATCATTGCAGAATTTAGTAAGGAAGTACGTAGGATTTTGGAGTAAGAAACCAGCATAAAAAGATGGTGAAAAACTGCAGAGTGTATTTGATCATTGCATAAAGTCACTTTTTGGGGGAGTTTCTTAATGTTTGATTGGCTTTGCATGTGGGGGTTTCTGTGGGTGCATGTGTAGCATGGTTTTGTGGGGTTTTTGGATGGTTTTCTGGTTTGGGGTTTTTTTTGTATGTTTTGGTTTTGTTGTTTGTTTGTTCTGCCCCCCCCCCATAATCACAGCTAAGTCCTTAGTGTAATCTAGGAGGAAGATAACTATTATCCAGACTCAAGTACTTAGTTTGTTGGGGTTTTTTAGCATCTCTTGATATTTCCACATTGGTACCCCAAATCTTTCCCATGCTCTAAGGCAGGGAACAGCTAAAGTCATACCCTCAGTCAGACCACAGCCCTTCAAAACCCCAAAATTATAGGAACTGGCAGACTAGTGCCTAACTGGGAGTTTATGCCCCCTGCCCTCCCACCTCCTATTCAACAGCTAATGACATATGGTATAGTGTTTAGATTTAACTTTGCTTTCCAACTGGCTCAGTTTTTATATTTCTTTTTTGTTTTGTTGAAAGTATGTGGAAGGATCATTTGAGAAATACCTTGAACGACTGGGAGATCCAAAGGTAAGGCTGTTTCAATACTTCTAAAGAGATTAAAATTTGAGAAGACTGAACAGGAAAGTAATTAGGTGATGGTTTAATATGTAGTGATTTGGGCTTGGGTTTTTTCAGATCGATCCTGATCTTGGGCTCTCATTTGCATAGGTAATACTGTGGATTTGTACTGATTATTCACATGTATAAACTATCAGTTTTAGTAGGGAATTTGTGTTGGTGCAAAGGAGCAATCTGTGGAGACTGAACAATAAAATCTGAGGCCTCTCATGAGCCTTATTCATAATTGCATTGTACCTCACATCAGATGTTTATCAGACTTTGCAATCCCTTGCTTCTTCCTTTATCCCCAGGTTCAAACACTGGAGTTCAACGTTTTTATTTCTTCAGGCTTTAATCAGTAAATATGGTGAATGCAGCAGTCTCTGAAACAAATGTAGTGTTTTAAATTTGAAAATGTATATTGAATGATGTATTTAAGATTTGCTGCCAGAAGTAATTCTATTTTACTCAGTTTGGTAATCGTGGCCAGCCCATGTTTCAGACTTTTTTTTTTCCCCCCTAGAAATCCTAATATATCAACTCCCAATGTATTGGTTGGCTGTTTTAGTAAACTGATGAGTTTGATTGGGTATTTTAATGCTACAGAGAGCTAGCATAGAGCTCTGTGTTGAAGACAGCTCTGCTATCTCATGTAATCTCCTAATCTTGCATAGGAAAGTGCTGGCCAGCTGGAAATGAGTGCTTTATCAGTGATGTACAAGTAAGTGTCTCCTCCTTAAATTTCACTTTGTTTAGAACTTGATGGTGTTTGGGTTCTAGTTTCGGTACCTTTGTTTGTTTCACACATTAGTATCTCAGATATGTTGAGTTGCATAAACTAACTTGTAAATGGGTGCCATCAGCATCTGTTCTCACAGTGTGAATTAAGGGTAGGTTTGGTTTCCAGTGATGTTTGCTTATCTTTTTGCTAATGTTAAAGTTAGAAGTCAAGTGTTTTCTTCTAGTGGCTGAAGGATAGAAAATGGGGGGGGGAAACAAGGAGCTGTGTGTAGTGAAAACACTGTGTGGTAGTTTCAAGAACACCTCCATGAGTTTTAGTCATGCTTATAAGATCCAGTAGTAAGGAGAACTTGCCCTCCTTGGTGCATAAACCCTGGTACTTATTTCAAAGGTAACATGGCCTGTGCAGGTGCTGCTGTCTTGCTAACAATGCTGCTATCCTGTAACAAGCCGTCTGACTCTCCAGTGGTAGAAGGAAGAACCCTCCCTTTGCAGGCTTGTTCAGTTCCTGTACTAAAGAAACAAGCTGAAGTTTTGTACAAGTTAATAGCTCCCAGTACTGAGGCTCTAATCCTTCTGCAGGATTACTAAATCACTTAGATTTAATTGTCTTGGTGTCTGAGCACCCTGCTATAAAGCATAAGTATTTGACCTAATCTGTGATTGAATATAATGGTCTTTCCCAGGTAACTTCCCCGCACTAAGATGGATGATGTTGGCTCATCTAGCCATTACTGCATTCATTTGTCAGTAAAAGTATTCTACTCGAGTTCTCTATAAACCAACAACGTATTCTCTAAACAGTTCCCTGCAACATTCTTCCAAACTAAAAGTGGGCTCTTTCAAGTCTTCTTTTTCCTCTGCTTACCTAGGCGAGACTTTATTCTGTACCGGTACCCTGGCAAGCCACCCACTTATGCTACAGAGAATGGCTTTGAAGACAAGGTGAGGAGTGAGACAGTTTCCTACTCCTGCCCCTGAATCCTGATTACCTCCATGTTCCTGCTTAGTTGTAAGAACTTGCCACTGGAATTGAGCTCTTGTAACTCCAGTGCTCTTGCATGCCTCTACCTGTTGTGGTTTAGGGCTCAGCTGGCCACTAAATCTGTGACAGGTGCTCTCTATTAACCCCTCTCCCCTCCCCAGAAGGAAAGAGAAAAGAGAATAAGGGAGAGAGACTTCACGGGTTGGAAAATAAAACTGTACAAATATATATATACAAAACCAGTATAAAATCCTCCCACCAATGACGATTATATCACCAGAAGCTCTGCAGAGCAGGGCACTGGAAAAGTCCCAGACCAAACTCAGCAACAGGTGGGAGCAGGATGCAGGAACACTTGAATTGGAATCAGAGGCAGATGAACTAGCAGGGTTCTGTTCGGACTTCAGCCATTGCAGGATTGAGATGGACGGAAGGGTCTGAGATGGAAGGGCTCCAAGATGGAAGAAGGGTCGAGACCCTCGTGATCCCTCAGCTTTATACCAAGTATGACGTATGTGGGATGGAATACCTGGTTAGTCAGTTTTGGGTCTGCTCCCACCCCTGTAGATGCAGACACTGCACCCATGGTGAGACAACTGACCTTCAGTTGTAGCAGCACATATTGGAAAACCATGCTGCTAGTTTTCGGCAAGTTCAGCCACTTAAGAGACTGAGCTGAAAAGTAAAATCACTAAATAGAAAATTAGTTCTATTTAGCTCAAAGCAGGACACTCAACAAAACCCCAAAGCTGACTTCAGCTCATGGAAAAAGCACAATACTTGTACAACAGTTAGTTCAGTTATAGCAGCTTTGCTTCCCATTTGAGGGATGGATTATGTGCTGTTCCCATGCCAATCTCTTTTTCTTACTCCAGCTCATTATTGGAAAGAAGTTTAATTTTGGCAGGAAGAGGTAACATTATAAATTCAAAATGCTTTTTATGTTTCAGATATATCTTTGGGTAAAAACACTTCCCAGTAGGAGTTTTACTGATCTGACAGAGTAGAATGAATTATCTGGGTTGAATTGAAGAGCAGAGCAAGATAGATTTGTCATATTGATGAAGAGAAGGTGTTCTCCCCCACCCCCAGTACTTCTCATCCCAAGGTGTGCAGTTTTACTTCCTGAAAAAGATACGATAATTTAGTTTGTTAGATTAATCCATTCTTATTACTTCTATGATGTACAAATTGAGCCCAGTTAAGTATGGGAACAGCTTATCTACAAGAGAATTACTGCTGGGGACAAAAAGAAGGAACATCAAGCAGATGTCTTCATTACCTTCCATCTGACCCCTCTTGGTTTTTTCTGCAGTCATGTAGATATGCCCACACAGTTAAGTGGATGGCTCAGGTGTCATGCCAGGGAAGTTGCTGCAGTATGGATTTCAGTATGGGCTATTATATTTGCCAGAGTGGCTAGTCTGCTCTGAAATCGGTGCTGCTGCAGCTGTTCTTCTTATTTGGTAGTATTACTGTCTTTGTTTACATGTCCTTCTTTCTTTTCCTGTGTAGTTTCCTGTGTAGCTTACTCTAATTCCAAAATGAGCTAACTTTCAAAATCAAGCAGTGTGGTCTAAATGTGTGTTTGTCCTCAAAGGTTTTACCACCAGAGCTCTCATTAAGTGTTGGCAGCTGTCTCTCACTAGCCTGCTTGTACAGGCAGCAGCTCTTTCTGGTGTTGCTCATTCTCACCATGAGATGAGAGCTTGTGTTGGCAGAAGACATAGTGCACACTGAATTAAGCACCCTGGCATCCTAGCTCCTGCTGGTTCACTGGGAAGCATCCTTGCTGCAGTGTGCTGACAGCTGCCTAAGGGCTTCTGCCAGTTGCAGTTGGCTGTGGCCATATGCCAAGATGGGGTTTGATGGTATATGTTCACTTGGTGTATCAATGCATATATTGCAGAAAGCATTCATCTTTTCAAAAGGCAGCATAATATCGCTTATTATTATGGCTTTGTTGAGTGCTAGAGAAGCAGATGCCTTTCTAGCCCCTCAGGTAAGGAAGGGTGAAGTGTTTTTTCGATACTTGGATATCGCAGGGGTACTCCATTCAGTGGCTTATATATTAAACTTAATGTTTAGTACAGCATGATGTACCAGTTGATAGTTTTTTACTGTATAATAGACAAACTTTGCAGACTTTACCTAGAATTAATTTTTAAGCTTTTTCATATTGAGAATATTTATAGTTTTCTTGATGAGTTGATGCTGACTGTAGAATTAAAGAATAACTTGAGCTAGGATATCAAATAGAGGTTTTGCATCATTCCAGCCTTAAAGTTTTGGGTTTTTTTAATTTTATTTTCACAGATTTTACTGTGCTGTTCCAGCAACGGTCATTATGACTCTGTATATACAAAACGATTCCAAGAAAATGCTGCTATTTGCCAGGGTAAACTTGAAATAATTTTCCTGTGGAAGAGAATTACTTGTTTTCATATGTTTATAGGCAGTGTTTGCTTTGGTTTTCGGGGGTGGGGAGGAGAGAGAGAGAATAATGAAAGTCTATATTAATATACAATAAATGAGCTATCTGTTAAGTGGGGTATTGGACCAAATGACTTTCAGAGGTCTCTTCTTCCAACTTGAGTTATTCACCCTGATGCTTTCCTTAATGGTATTTAATATAACTAGTGCCTTGTAGCAGTAGATAATATCTGAAGATATGCTTGCCTTGAAAATTGCAGCGGTTCTTATGGATCTGCTAATGTCTTAATTTGGTTTGAGCTTTGTGTTGATTTGTTCAGCTGTATTATATGAGATCCTGTACAAAGATGTGTTTGGCATGGATGAGGAAGAATTGAGATCTGCAGTTGAGGTGTTTCGAAGTGGATCCAAGAAGAACAGACACAGTGGCCCTTTAGGAAATGAGGATGCAAACTTTGACTGTCTTCATGAAAAAGTACCCAGAAATACATCAGAAAAGAGGTAGTATTTTGGGAAGGGGATGTGGTAAAAGTAGAGCAAAAAAATTTTGCTGCTAAGGGCAGCATTTCCAAATTTCTTTGAAAGTTCATGGGATATTAACTCTTTCCTATCTTGTGACACAAACACAAAGCTGAAGTATATTGTGGAAGAGAGTGTGCTGTCCTTGGAGCTGGGAAGCGTCACATCTGCTGCTGCTGGCTATGTTATAGCTGCACGTTACACTATAAAATGACAGCTTATTTATAAAATTATTCTTTGTCATCAGAATATGTTTTTTGGTGAGAAACTGTCATCACCCTTCTAAGCCCCTGTAACTCTGCAGGGGCAATGGTGTATTGAGAAAATGAGCTCTGCTTTATTGCTTGTCCTTTTTAAATGAAATTGTACCCCAAATAGACAACTAAATGGTGACGTTATTCAAGTCTGGATCACTGGGGATGAGGGGATAGACAGAATGTACCTGTAGAAACCCTCGTATCTTGTGGTGTTCAAGTCACTACAAAGATTTAAGGGATGCCTCTGACCATTACCTAACACTTGCTTGCAGGTGGTATTAGTCTGATAGGACTTAGAATGGGGTGTCTTGTACTTGACAGTGCAAGAGTTTAATCAGTCAGTGGGATCATCTGCATCCTTTCATAGTGCAAGCAGTAGCCATGGTTAGGGTTGGGTGTTTGAGCAAGTAAAGGTCATGTTCTTGAGACTAGGAAAAGGGTCATCCTGTACTGCGTTGCAACCTTGACTAGTGTTTAATGTAGAGTCTGCCACTGGATGGCACCATGGTGCTTTTTCAGATTGTATGCACAGTTGATTTTAATCCTGGCTAGAGATGGTATCTTTTGTAACCTTATTTTAGATTACTCAGAGTGGACAACTGGGAAGGCAATGATACTGACAATCTACAGGAAGATAAGTTCAAGCAAGGCATTGAAGAAGAAAAGGTTTGTCAGGGAAGAATTCCTTATGTCATGTTCCTGAGACTAGGAAAAGGGTCGTCCTGTACTGCGTCAACCTTGACTAGTGTTTAATGTAGAGTCTGCCACTGGATGGCACCATGGTGCTTTTTCAGATTGTATGCACAGTTGATTTTAATCCTGGCTAGAGATGGTATCTTTTGTAACCTTATTTTAGATTACTCAGAGTGGACAACTGGGAAGGCAATGATACTGACAATCTACAGGAAGATAAGTTCAAGCAAGGCATTGAAGAAGAAAAGGTTTGTCAGGGAAGAATTCCTTATAGTGGTTTATTTTATGTTGTTGTTCTATGATGTTACCCTTGTTAGCACTAAACCCTCTTTTCCACTTTTTAAAAATAGCTTTTTAGGAAGTGGGTGGCTTATTTATTCCATCTGCTTGTCTTTAGGTTTTGCCCTTGAGTTTCTATTAAATTGGATAAGCCTTTTTTCCTTCCTGAAAGTCTCTTGTTCTTCTCTAGCTAGTATTTTTTTCCCTCCGAAAATGGAGTTTGACAGATGTTTCCAGGTCTGCTGCTTGTTTTTTCCCAGAAATGGTTTAAATCGGCTCGTTTTTGTTTTGAACACAGTATAAATCACTTTAAAACAGTTCTAGAAACTCTGTAGATACCTGTTTTCAGATGTAATAACTGATATTCCCACTAACTTTTGAAGCCATGGCTTCATTGGTCTGGGTAGCTTCCTTTAATTTCTGGGTAAAGAATATGCCAAATGTTACTCTTGAGCCTGTTTCTAACCTTTCCAGAGTCTGTTTGCTAAGCTTCTGGATGCCTAAATGTGTCTTCACATTCTTGAGCTTTGATTTTTAGGCAAATACAGTGAAAATGAAAATTTTGGAAAATTGTATGTATCTTAAAATGGTAGATGGATGCTGGCAGGATAGAGACTATGCTGAACACATTAAATGAACTTTTTAGTGGTCCATTTCAAATCTGTTTTTAGCCTCTAGAAAATCCATCAAAGATGCCTGTTCCTTATAAAGTGCTGAAGTCTCTGGACCCTGAGATCTATCGAAATGTGGAGTTTGATGTTTGGCTGGACAGCAGAAAAGGTATCTTTAAAAAGGAAAAAACAACTCTTTCTGTACTGGGCTCAATGATAAAGTTATGAATGTAAGGCCTGTGTTACCTGTTTCTTCACAGCTGAAATGTGAAGGATACTGGTTAACCCAGCAGATACTTGTAGGCCGTACATTGTTATTAGTAGCTAGTTTTTTGGCTTCATTTCAAAGTACGAAATACACCACTTATGACACTGTATAATGGTAATAAGGTTGCTACAAATCTGACTTCTGCTACATATTGACTATAGTATAGGAAATAAGAGGACTCAAAGCACTTTGAGTACAGAACTCTGTATTGCCATTCTGTTGTATTGGAAATAATTTGAATCTGAGGGGATTTTTTTATTGCAGCAGTGTGCAAGGGCTTCTGCTTTTTAAAGCATGAATTTGGCTTCAGAGTTTTATAGTAATGAAGATCTCAAATTTAGCATTGAGATGTGTCAAATGAGATGAATTTCCTCTTGGCTCTCATTCTCCTGGGCTTGAATGTTCTAGAGAGATTTCATGGTCTTCATGGCTTGTGATAGGTTGCTGTGTTTTGGCATAGACTTATAGAATCATAGAATGTTTTGGATTGGAAGGAACCTTTAAAGGATATCTAGCCCAACCCACCATCAGTGAGCAGGGACATCTTTAACTGGATCAGGTTGCTCAGAGCCAATGATATGCTATGGCTGATCCATAAAGCAAGCAGTTACCTATGAAGATGAGTCTGACCCAAAGTGCTTTGCATACTGAAGAACTCCAGCATTTTACAACTGCTTAAGCAATAATGAGAGTAGTTAAAATTCTTGGAACATAGTAAGTAACTATCTACGTAGAGTACTGATGTGCAGAGAATCCAGGCAAGGAATGGAGAAAAACCTATTGAAGTCTAGCAGCAAGAAGACTTTAGGCAATGTTTAGTTTTCCTGGATAATGTCTCATTTTTGCCAAGTGCCGCTGGACAAGACAAAACACGTCCATTCTTAATACCAGAATTGATATTAAATTCAGTATTAACTATGTACCATCACAGAAGACATTGTAACGTTGAAGTAATAGTGCTACTTAGTGCATTATCTGGATATTATTGATCTGCTGTGACTTAGCCTGGTTACGGTCTGTTTATAAGAACATGTACACTTCGTCATTACTGTGGGGAATGTTCCAATATGCATAGGAAATACTTAACTCAGTTGGCCTATAATTTATAGTTGGATACTCTCATGAAGTACTTGTAGAATACATAAAGAAAGAACAGTAGTTTAAAGGCTTCTTCCTTTTTATTTATTTATTCATTTATTTTTAGAGCTTCAAAAAACTGACTACATGGTGTTTGCTGGGAGACAGTACTATTTAGGAGACAAGTGTCAGGTTAGTACTTAAAGGAGATTACTTAAAGGAGACTCAGTTATGATAAACTATTAAAACTGCTTTTAAATGGAGCATGGTAAGCTGTAAAATAATTTGACTTCATAGAATTTTCCAAGGCTTTTCTTATTCTCTTCCTTGTAGGTATTAATCTGACTTTCTTCTTAATTTAATTTCTCTCTAAAGTCTACCTTTAAACATTGAGTAGTGTGAAGGAAAAGCTGCTTGGAAATTCATTGTGAGCCAGTGATACACATTTTGAAATTGGAAGTTCCAGATGGAGAGCTCAAAATGCACAGGGTGTGCATTTGAGGTAGCTGTCTATCAGATTTTAAATGAGGATCAGCAACAAGTTCTGCTTCTCAACAGTAATGTAGCAAGTATTTTTTTCTAAAGTATAGAGGAAACAGCTAAAAAGGGAGTACCACCAGGAGATGCTGAAAGGAAGGTCAGCTTTCATTGTATTCCAATGTTGTATGTAGTGAGGGCTAATTTTTTTATGACTGTTTGAGGTAGTGCTGATTCACTCAATGACTTGTTTCTAGCTGAGCAGAGTTTTCCTTTCTAATCTCCTGTTTTATCTTCTGTTCTCAAGTGCTTAAATAGCAGTCTTCCTTGGTAAGTCTCTGCTTGACACAATGTATAAAAATGTTAGAAAGCGGGTATATTCTTACCTCTCAGTCACTCAGGACTGACTTGTTTTATTTATTTTTCTTCCCTTCCTCTCTTTATTTTGTCTGCTCTTTTGAAGAAGCATTTGAGAGTCCTGGGCCAACTCAGTAACATAGGAATCAGCTAAGACAGCCTTTGCTATTAGTGGTTTATAGACAGTATTCTGAATCCCTTGATACTGTTTGGCTTTTTCAGAGCTTCCCTTGATCTCTCTCCAGGTACATCTGGAGCCTGGAGGTAAGTATTACAATGCTCATATCCAAGAAGTCGGACAGGATGGCAACACGTTGACCGTATTCGTTGAAGAGCTGGCAGAAAAGTAAGTCTAGTGGTGACTTCACGTTTGAACTCTTTCTAGCTGAGTTTGTATATTCACAGATGCTTAAAATAGGATTGTTAAAGACACTTTGAAAAGAAAAGGTAACTTAGGCCTTTCAGTATAAAGTGGGGGTTTGCTTCCTTGTTGGCTGTCCCTCTGCAAATAAAATGTTGCAGAAATCTCTTTTCTTGGCTTTCTAATGACCAAAATCATTGTTGTAATGCTTTATGTGAAATCTTGCTGCTCTTTCTTCTCTGGAATGTGAAAGTAGTCTTTGTAGTTGGAGCTTAATTTATAGATAGCAAATTACCCTCTGCTGTTGGTTTCTCTGGAGTTCTTATGTTGTACCTAAACAACAAAATAATTGGCACCTCTGGTGAGTCTGATCACTTTGTCCACCTTGCTGTTTGAAGCATTCACCCTTCTCCAAACCTAGAATCCAGCTTGATGACACATTGCTAAAACTCTGTCAAATGCTTTCTGATGTGCCTCTGAGGGCATAGAAATACAAGAAAGGAAGAGTTGGCCCAGGAAGTCACTAGTGTTGAGACTGCATCCTAGCTTGTCTTTTAATAATCAAGTAACTATAATGTGTACTTGGTGTCGGAGAAACAGATTTATTTTTTTTAATTTCCCCATACTCCCTACACTGATGTTTGTGGGTTTTTCTGTTTTCTTCTAGTTTAGCATTGCTTCAGCTTACGTTATACAGTTATGCACAGTGTATCCTTGTGGCACTGCTCACATCAGTGTTCTTCATGTAGGCATACAGTTCCTTTGACGAACTTAAAACCAGTGACGCAAGTGGCACCTGTACTTGCTTGGAATGTGGTTCCCAGCCGAAGAGGAGGAACCTATCAGAAAATAACAGGTGAATACTTCTCGGGAATAGGTTTGTACAAGGTTTCTGCAAGGATTCCTTCCCGTGGGGTGAGGCAGGAGTGTGGGAGACACTCATGATAGTTTTAACAGTAGCAGTCTTTGCATATTGGAAGTGACTTAAATTCAGCCTGTGATACAAAACTTGGTCACTGCAGGGTTTTAATGTAAAGTGACCCTTCAGACAGAGGGATGAATTTGCCTTTGCAAAAGAGCAAATCCATTGAAAATAAGTAACAAAGTTGATATTGCTCAAAATCACTAAGAAGAAATTTGGCATTTGAGAACCATGTGTAAAGACTGGATCTGCAAACTAAAAAGCTTGGCTGACTTGGCCTTAGGAGAGATGCATAGATGGCCTAGGGCTTTCCCAGCCAATTAAATATTAAATTTACTTGTTTAACTTGGAGATTTATTTTTTTAATAAATGCACCCTTCATAAAAAGACTTTAATGTGGAGTACTTGCTTGATCAGTTCCTATGTGAGATGCTTGTATCCTGCTCATAATTTAGAGTGCCAGCTTCAAAATAAGGGTATGAAGCTTGCGTACTTAAAATGGACTTTTTCTGGGATGGGGCATTGGCTCACTCTCTTCTGTGTGTCCAAATAATGACTCTTATCAAATGATGAAGAGAACTTGACTCTCGAGTCAGTTGTTCTAAGGTGTAAACCTTTCTTTTCTGTCCTCAACTGAAACTGCAGAAATGGATATGAAAACACGGAAGAGAATGCTTAAGAAAGTTCGTGGAAAGGAAATCTTTATGACTGTGGCTTATAGCAGGGGTCAGCCGGTTCTTCCACCCCGGCTACAGCACAGTGTTCCTTCAGGGCGCTCTCCTCCAGGTCACTGCTCACAGGGTGGTGGAAACACGGCACCTTATGAACCCTGTCATCCTCAGAATCCTCCTCAGAGACATAACCGTGGATTTGGGATGCCGAGGTATGAAGCTTTGAAAAGTTGTCTGAAATCACCACTTGTTTTCTATTCATTCTTGCTGTAGACTGTTTAGTAGAGAGTTTATGCTGTTTAATAGGTAAAACTACAAATGAGTTCTATCTGAGAGGCACTTCCTGGTAATTGCACCTTTTACCCTTTAAACTTAGGGGATCTGCCCGATTTATAAACAGGCACAACATGGTTGGCCCTCAGATAGCATTCTACCCCAGTCCAGGAAAGAGAGGCTATCAGAACTATGACAATTTCTCCTGCAGGTCCTGGTAAGTGAATATAAACCTCTTTACAAAACACTGCTCTCAAAGAGCTGGGAACGATGGTGGGAGAGGGATGTGGAGGGCTGAGATGGCTGTTAGTGGCACAGTATGAAATGATGGGTTTACTGTGCCTCTCCAAAAAAAAGTTAAAACTGAGTAATGAAACCAAGGTGAAACTGCAGATGGTGGTAATTCTTAACCTCCTTTCTTGTTTTTGAAGCTCATACAGCCGTAGCCGCCGTCAGGTGCAGTGTGTGAATAAGGAATGTCAGTATGGGTTTGTACCAGGGAATGGAGAGGAGCCTCAAGCATCAGAAGAAACGTTAACTTTCTATGAAATTGAAGGAGAGGAAGATACTCCTTTTTCTACTTTACCAGCAAGTTATGAACAAGGGGTATGTTTAAAACTCAAAGAGAGGAGGTGGAGGGAGAAAGCTGTGCAAATGCCCAACACTTCTTTGTCTAAATATGTAGCGGCATCTTTTTTTTTCCTTTTCTTGGAATAAGCTTTAGCAGTGAATGTGTTTTTTGAGAAGAGAAGGCTGAAATAGGTTTAGATCCTGTAACACTTTCTTAAAACCTCAGTTTTTCTAAATGTTCTGCTTCATTCTCTCCCTACACTCACTGGCAATACTTGTTTTCTCTTTAGTGTATTTTCATAAAAATAGAATCATGTTTCTTCCTTCTATTGCAGTTTGAAAACAAAAAAAAATTCCTTCCTACTGTGGATGTCTGTCTAGCTCTAAATATTGTGGGAGAAAGCTTGTCACTTGTTTGCCACACTGTAACTTGTCTGTGTAACTAGATTCAGAAAGTGTGTAGTGATAGCCTGGATGGTTCCTATGAATTTATAGTTGTGATGTTTTGGGCTACCATGTTTTTCCTGAAACAGTTTCTTTTGCTACAGAAGCAGGAGGAAATTCTAAAGCTAAATTTCTCTTAAAACAGTCTTCTGTTGCATTGTAGATAAGATGGCACAGTATTCTTAAACTTAGAAGAAAGATTTATTTTAATTTGTAGTCTAAGCCTAGTACAAAGCTGCATATGCTACAGAAAATCAATAGGTATCTGAAAAGGAAAGCTGATTTTTCTTTAGAAAAACCCTGGTAGGTTTTAATTTCTTTTTATTGTGTTGAAGCAGTGAACTTAAAAAAAACATTAGACTTGTATTTAAATGAGAGAGAGGGAATCTGCTCAAGGCTGTTTTCAGCAGCAGCCATTTTTAAAAATTTGTCCTCATGTGCTAGATCTGTAATCTTTGCTGCAGTTTTCCTCCAAAAGTGTCAAGAAATAAGGACAGATTATCCTGCAATTTTTTTTCCCTGACTTGAAATCAATAGTTCACTAGCTTTATCTCCCAATTGCAAGACTATATACCTGCAGCTCCTAATTAATAGTTTTTCATGTTCATTCGGTGACTTTGTTATTGTCAATACCAAAGCCTTTTCTCTGTCTCTTCCTTGTCTTGTTTAGTAAAGAAATATAACATTTCCTGGGGAAAGATGCATCTTGCAGAAAACTCTGCCATCCTACTAGAGGCCTGGGGGGAGAATCTTCTGACTTGCCACCTCTGCTTCAACCTTGGAAATATTACAAGCCTCTCTGAGCATTTTCTTGATCTCATAGTCACCATGTCTTCTGAGGTGAATTTTGAGTGTCACCTTAGCCATCACAAAAGAGTGAATCAACTTCTTTTACTTGAGCATCTCAATGCTGTATTCCTGCTTCAGAGAACTCTGTATTTTAAATTGGGTTGCAGCTAAGGACTGACTTCAATGCAAAGACAAAGGGCATGTGAATGTTAAAGGAGTCCTGTGGGAAACCTTGATGGGTGCTGCTCTCTGAAAGAGTCAGGCTTGCGTGTGTGAGTCAAGCTAGTGGAGACAGTGATGTCTATGCCAGCAGCCACCTGTGGATTTTACTAATTGCGACTGAAGAACCTTTTTTTATTATGATTAGAGTATTTGGATGAACTGATCTGCTGTTGGTGTGGTGAGAATGTTCCAGGATGAGGAAAGCAGAAGTATATGTTTGGGGTAGAAGTCTTGGTGGCTGTGTGGGGTCTGCTTCTTCCTTTCCAGTTTTGTTGGAGCTTGACATGAAGCTGGCTAAATTCTAAGAGGGAGCAACTTGACTGTATTGCATAGGACAGTGATAGTTCTTCAAAAATAAACTACCTCAGGTGTACTAGGCAGAGCAAAAGGTAAAGGAAAGAAATATCGGCAAATACTTTGCTGCAATCAAGGTGCATAGGAACAGACATACAAATGGTAATTACAGTAAATTTTGGTTGCAGTGAGCTTGGTCCGGCAGCCTGTTTCTACTCTGTGTGTCTGTGTACATGTGCGTGTGTAGACCATGGAAAAGATTTAAACTGTTTCTAAAGGCACTTTCTGACTTTGTTTTTTAGAGCCAGGGTAGCCCTGCTCCCGTTGTCCATGGTCCAGCAGAATTTTGGATAACAAGGAGAGACCCAAACTCTGTTCCACTTAACAAGCAGACCCTGAATTCCTCAGAGGAGGAAGAAGAAACAAGTGAAAATGGTGAGTTCTTAAACAATTAGCAGATGAAGAGAAAAGACAAGTTTAGAAGAGTGTAAGATCATGCACATTGGTCAGGGTGATCCCAAGCGCAAATACAGACTGGGCAGAGAATGGATTTGAAAACAGCCCTGAAGAAGGAGACCTTGAGGGTGTTGGTTGATGGGAAGCTCAGCAGGACCTGGCAATGAGGGCTTGGAGCCCAGAAAGCCAACGGTATCCTAGGCTGCATCAAAGGAAGTGTGGCCAGCAGGGCAAGGGAGGTGATTCACCCCCTCTACTCTGCTCCTGTGAGACCCCACCTGCAGTACTGCATCTGGCTGTGTGGCCCCCCAATGTAAGGACATCAAGCTGTTGGAGCAAGTCCAGAAGTGGTCCATGAAGATGATCAGAGGGCTGGAGCACCTCTCCTATGAAGACAGGCTGAGAGAGTTGGGGTTGTTGAGCCTGGAGACTAGGGAGACCTTATAGCAGCCTGCTAGTATTGGAAGGGGCCTACAAGAAAGCTAGAGAGGGACTTTACAAGGGCATGGAGTCGATAGGATGAGGGGTAATGGCTTTAAACTGAAAGAGGGTAGATTCAGGTTAGATGCATGGAAGAAACGCTTTACTCTGAAAGTAGTAAGGCCCTGGCACAGGTTGCCCAGCAAAGTTGTGGATGCCCCATCCCTGGAGGAGTTAAAGGCCAGGTTGGATGGGTCTTTGAGCAGCCTGGGCTGGTGGGAGGTGTTCCTGCCCATGGGTGGGGGGGGTGGGGAGGTAGAGTAAGTTTGGTTCCTTCTAACCCAAACCATTCTGTTATGATCCTCAGCGTGCCTCTGATTGTTAAAGTAGGTTACTTACATCTCCTAATTATCTGTTTATTGTGAGCTTTTTAACATGCACGCGAGCGTGTTATTTTTCTTCATTGTCTATTATAAATGTGTCGCTTCTGTTTAAGTTTGCTACACTGTCACCCTTGTGATTGCATAGGTCTGTAGCAAGCCAAGTTGCTGCTTATAAATGCATGGTGTAGATTTGGTAATGGCAACCTGAATACTTGGTAGAATAACAAAATAAGGATACCTTGAGTGCTTCTTTACCTTTTCTGTGCGAAACAAGATGACACTGAAAGCAGCTCATTAATGGATGTACTGAAATGTAATTTTGGTAACTTCAGCTTTAAGCTTCTTGCTTTTTCCTGAATCAAAGCTTTGTGTTCTTTCCCTTGCAGGAAAATTTCGTGAGGAATATATCTATGCACCTCCAGGTAAGGAAAACTTCAGTCTTTACTGATAGACCACTTGGTGAATGACCTTTGTATAAGTTTCTGAAGGATTAGATTTAATGCTACATTTCTTGGCCTATGCCCTCCAGATCCCAACTGTGAAACTGCAGCAGTATATGGTTCAGAAGAACCTGCAGCAAACTTGGTAAGCTTTAGTCACTGTCTGCTCAGATGAGGAATCCTTGAAGCGTGTAGCACTCTGTTGAAACTGTCCTTGGATGCAGGCTTAACGTAGTAGGTCAGACTTTTGGAAGAAAGGAATGATGGTTTCATTTGTATATTCATTCCCCTCTTCCTCCCTAAATGGTGAAGCTTTTGTCTGAGTCTGCAAGTATAGTCTGAATTGTACTAAATATATTAATGATTTTCCACCTTTTTCTGCAAAGAGAAAGTGTGTATTTGAGTGCTGTTTACTTTTCTTTTTCTGCTCCAGACGGCACTTGCTTTTATCATACTACCCTCAAGTCCTATTCCAGTTAGTCTTATTCCTCCACTGTGAGACTGAAGAGATCTCACCTCTGATAGAACTGAATTTGGAATTTTTTTTTAAATCTGAAACTAAAGATTTAGTCACCTACTGGTCTACAGGGGGTGTAAAAGCCAGTCCTGTGCACGTCAGAATAAAACTGCTTTTACTCAAGTTATGAAAGCTCCTGTGTGTGCGTAGTCTATAAATAATGAAAAAAACAAACTAGGGATGTGTGGGGTGTGTGTGCCTTATGACTTATTTGCCTCTTAACTTGACCGTGCTTTGCTTTGGAATCCCTTCAGGAAGAAGGGCCAGTTTCTATGTCACCTCAGGATGGAGTGGCTTCCTATATCTATCCCCAGAAGGTAGTATCTGGTACTTTATTGTGGTAGTCCTGTGGAGAGGTGACAACTCCGCTTGGTTAGTGTCAGTTTGTGGGGTCTCCCTATGTTCCCCTTAGAGCATCTTGTAGCAAAGAATACAGTTCTCTATAAATATAAGCAAAACAGAAAAGTAAAAAGATACCATGCAGATATCTGCAACTCTAACTGGCATTTTCAAGCCAGTTTTTAGAGAACTTAGACAGTTAACTGCCTTTACAGCTATGACTTCAAAAATGCATTTATATGAGGTGAGAATTTCTGAAGTCTGTGATACTTCCATAGTCTTTGTCAAAGCCAATTGTAGAGGCAGTCTGCTGAATAATTTGACTCTTTTCCAGGTGATGGTGACCTCTGCAGCAATCTCAACCTCAGCAGGTGTTTATGCTGCTCCGGCCGCAGGCTTCTCAAATTCTGCTACTTCCACTCCAGCCAGTGTCACAACAGCAGTTCCCCCACAGACGGCAGTTCAACCGGTCATTGTATCTCCCCTTTCTATAGGGAGGCCAGGTAGAGTATGCATACTATGACTATGGGTGTGGATGTTTTAAGTTTTTGGTTATGTTTTCCCCTCTTCTCCCTCCCCGCCTCCCCCCCCCGCACTGCTTATCCAAGACAAAAGTGTTTTGGTTTGGTTTTGTTGGATGTTTTTGTGTGGTGGTTTTTGTTGTTTGTTTGTTAAACTATCACTTGCTCTGGCATAAAATGACTTAATAGCAGTTGTAACTTCACTGCTGAAGAGCGCAACTTCACTTCTTGCTTTCATGTTTTGAAGGGGACAGTTGCCTCTAAATTTGCACTGGAATTGGAGGTCTTCGTTTTGGGTTTTCCCCATCGCCACCTCCAGCCATCTATGCCAAGCGTTTCACTAGAACTTCCTTTTCAGAAAGCAGAATTCATGGCACCTCCCTTACCCACTGTTTCCTACAGTTAATTTTCCTCTTGAGCTGAGATACTGGTCCTGAGGCTTTGCTATCCTTTCCAGAAGAGTCACTGTCTGTGACAATTCAGGATACATGCAAATGTCAGATTCATTTTTGTGGCCCTTAGTGAACTCCTGTGCTTGGTTATTTCTGTGCAAGGAGATCAAATTTGTGATTTGTCATGTAGTGCACTTACCACCTGAAATGCTCTGTTTACTTGGCTCTTGTGAAATACCTGTTAAGAAAAAAGTGATTTTTTTTTCCCTTCTTAGAAAGAGGACTCTTCATGTCTGCTGTAACTTCATTTAGCATCCAAAAAACCCTCCACCTTCAGTTCTGCTCAATTCTGTCTCCCTCTTCATTTTTCTCCTTGGTTTGGTTTTTTCCACTCTGCCTGAGAATTTGCTAAGCCGTCTACTTACTGATGCTATTACAAATAACCTCCTGGTGTGTTAGAGGTGTAGGCCACTTAATATTTAGCAGTAGTCTGTCCAAAATATTGACTTGACATGTCTTGAACCCTCCCTTATTTTTGTGGCTTATTGTCCCACTTCTGATGCTTTAAAGTGATTAATCTGTTCCCTGTTGTTCTAGGGCAGACGGTTATGTAAGGAAAGTCTGGCCTGCTTTCTAGTATGGAGAAATGATTGAAAAAGACATTTATTCTTAACTGGAATATGAAGCTTGCGGATAGACATACGGTTAATGCTTGTGAGATTGGAACCCTCCCGTCTGGTTTTAAAGATTCTTCTGGACTTCTTTTAAAGTGATTACTAAAGAGAACGTTGTTAAAGCTTGTATTTAGGAGCACTGAGATGACAAAAGTCCATGCTTAATTTTATAACTTAACATCTTGCTTATTTAACATGCTGTTGCAAATTTGACTTGACTTTTGTTTCCTTCTAACTGTAGCAGTTTCTTCTTCAGTGCCATTCCCAATTTATTCAGCTCCTGTTCCTCCAGTCAGTGAGGTGGGAGAAGCTGGTGCCATTTTTCCACCTTACTCTTGTGATCCCAATGGCAGTGATCTGCCTCGAGGTAATGATGGTATTTTGTGCTTTTGCTGCTGCTGCTCTTCAGCATGCTTTTTTGACTCCATGGAAACTTAACAGAATACCTGTAGTGAGAAGAAATGGCTCTTGGCAGCTCACAGGGAGGGAGAAATAATAGTATGGATGGTTATGCTAAAAATTATTTAATTCCCAGTTTTGAATAGCAAGTTTATATCTGACTCAAATATGCGTTTACTGCAGCTTTAGACAGCATTCTAAAGAAATTAATACTGAGAGAGGGAGCCTGGCCTCTTATCATGTCAGTTCTTTGTAGAGTAATCATTTCTCCGGTAACTGACTTTAAAAAAAAAAAAATTAAAAATCTCTGTCTTTTGTGTTTTCCTGTATGACTCCAAGGTGTCATTCTGTGGTATCATAAACCAGGGATAAAATTATAGGGTCATCTTGTTCCTTGGGTCCATAGCCTTTTCATATACTGTCATCAATTATGACCGTGTTTACGGTACGTTTCAGCAATTAAGCAACAAGTGTGCAAACACCAACATAGTACCTACTAGCAGAGCAGCTCAGAAACAGCTGTCATCTTTATGAGCTTTATGTAGACTTCATTTTGAAAGTTGTAATCTTTAGGCAACTACCTCCTAAATTTTAAGAACATCTGTATACCATGAAAGGTTGCATCAGACAGCCAAGCTTGGTAAGCAGGTCAACAGGTGTATGCATATTTGATTTTTTTTGTAATTAATTTATCCCCTATTTTTTTCATGCTTATGGATTGCAAGGCCTAAATAGAGTCTGCAATTCACAGAGCTTAGTTTAATAACCCAAAGATCAAGCTGTTTGCTGCCCTTATCACAAGCTAAGTGCCTCTAGCTACAGGAGTAACAGTACTGCTTGCAATGTAACTTGGTTTTCTCTAGGTGGGGCATGCTGCGAGGCCCAAGTGTGCCACTGTTGTATCACTGCACACATATCAAGAGACAGATAAAACTATTCTGTGATGCAATGTCTTGTCTTAGCTGATAAGGATTGTTGGCTGTGTGCTTTTGGACATCTGTAGAAAATGCTCTGCTCTCTGCCTGTCTCCTTGTTCAGTCTTTAGATGGTGCACTGGCTCAAGATACAC
The DNA here is from genome assembly GCF_000695765.1 of Mesitornis unicolor. NCBI lineage: Eukaryota > Metazoa > Chordata > Aves > Mesitornithiformes > Mesitornithidae > Mesitornis > Mesitornis unicolor. The sequence continues at coordinate 20,551 of NW_010204059.1, forward strand.
TAAGGGTTAAACTTAGAAGGGCTGCAAAATAAAACATGGCTATTTGGTGTCCTTGTCCTCTTGATAGCAAGATTCAGCTTGTTCTAATGTGTAGTGCTCAGACTGGAGCAGAAATACTCTGGATATGAGTTGGAGTTCATCTACGGCTACCTGTGTTGTCTCTGTCATGTACAACAGCATCTGCAGGAAGCATGGTGTGGGAAGCTATTTTTTGGCAGTAGTGAGTCCAAGCTAGAGATAAGCTGTAGCCTACTCTGAAAAGCAGTAGTGCAAAACTGACTGGCTGTTTTTGTTGTTCAAGTAGTGAATGTATCTCTGCAAATTGCTTGAAGTACGTAGGCTTTTTAAATATCCTTCCCATATACTGGGTATGTGGAAAATGCTGGCTTCTAACAGCTGTCTATAGGTAAAGCAGACTACATGGGTTTTATCAGACTTAGTACTTCTAGTTCAAGTTCCTGAATCTCCCATGCTACCTGTTGCTGTAGATAATAGCTCTTCATTCAGGGGTGAGTGAGGTAAGGAACTGGCTATATATATATGTAGGGTTTGTGAAGTGCAAGTGTTCCTTTTTGCACTGTTTTGAAAAGTGTAGTTTCCCTGTAACTGCCTGACTTGATTTCTGCCCCTCTCTTCCCCCCCAAAAAACCAACCAAAAACTCCAAAAAAACCAACGCATGCTTGTAACTGACTGTGTTTCAAGTATATTGGCAGTTGGAGCTTTTATTGCATCAGAATGTAAAGCTGTTGGCTGGTATCCCTCTAGATGATAGTACACACACATCAGGGTTAACGGTTTCAGCTTTAGTTGTATGTACTTAACTGAGGCTTTCAGCACTCAGGAGAATTGGGTGTTAAGTGTACAGACAAGAATCTGGAGGGGATGTGGATTAATAACCTCTTCAAACCCTGCCTGTAGCTCTTCAGCTAAGTCACTCCACATAATATTGGCCATGTCCCTCTTGGCATAGACTCTAGAATTTTTTTTAAAGGATTTTTAAGGTTGGTAGTTAATAAGGAATTGCATATAACGTTTATGTTGTCATGCTGCTGTAGTATAATCTATATGGCCTTTAAGTTAAGAAATCCAGAAGCTTTGGAGTAGTGCAGAGTAAAGTATATGGGTGTACTTGACCTAGAGTTCTGTGCACTTTGCTAAAGATACTTCTAGACCTGGTGTAGATTGGGAGTGTGACTTGTCAACAGACTAAAGTCCAGGGCTTGGGAGGAAAACCTGCCATGTGCCTTAGTATTACTTGGTACATCTGTGTGTGTTCCAATTTTCAGAGTCTGTTGGATCTTTTTTTTATTGGAGCTTAGGGCTCGCGAAACACGTTTATTAATGTGGTGACCTTAGGTGTCCTCCTCTTGCCTTCTCCCTTGTATTTGAAGGAGTTGTTGATAAAAGACCACTTCATATTACTGTGTTCCAAAGACTGTGGTAGTGGTCAAAATTGACCAGAACTTCCCATCAGCACAGTAAAAATTCTATCATTTTTATCCTGATGCATAGTAACATGAGATTTTTTTTTCTTTTATCAGTAGTCAGCATGGCCTTTATATTTTCATGTGAAGGTGGTTTACTTTCTTTTGGCTTAGCGATTGCTTCATAAGGTAGTTATGTTTTGCTGAAGGTTGATTTGATTGCTAGACATCTAAAAGAGGAATATAAACAAAAACTGGTCTCCTTCTGTACTGGCTGTAATGTTCCAGCATTCCACAGACGTCAGTATTTCCGGTATCAGTTTGTCACTTCAGTCTCCCAGCTCTTCCTTTGTACTATTATCGCTGCTACAAAGCAGCTGTTTTATTCAGCTCTCATGCTTGTTTTGCATAGATTTACATATATAATTAAAGATCAAAATAACTAAAAAAAAAAAAAAACCAAAACAAAAAACAACCCAGACTTGCTCCAAATGTAGATGTGGTTTCAGCAAGATGCCGAAAAGTTGGCATATATGAGAGCATTTGGGATATTTTTAATGTTTTACTGACTGGTCAATGTCACAGGCAAATCACCAGCACTTTCAGGAGTGTGCTTACAGCTGTTAGATGACGGAAAGATCTGTGTGCACGTCTTAAAATAACTGCGTGAATTGTTGCCCTGATCAAATATGCTGAACAGTAAAAGAGCTGAGGTGTTGCTAAGCTGAAACCCTTAGTGGCTTGCTCCTTTTGAGTTGTCTCCCTGTTTTCCCTTTCAGCTTCCAGCACAATTTAACTGAGGGGCTCATAATCAAATTCTTATTGATAAAATACTTTTTCCTCTAAAAACTCAGCCTTAATAGGAAGACAGAATTACTGAAATACTCATTCCTTAGATAGTGGAGATGTGTAATGACACTGACAACTATCACTTGAGCAATCAAGATGAATAGATTAAAAATAAAGCTAATGTAATTGACGAAGTTTGATAATAAGTCGGTTGGACAAATGCTCTACTATTGCATGAATATCTAACTGGATGAACTTAAAAATAAACTGATTTTAACAACTATTTATACTAAAGATATATTATTTGTACTTGAATCTTTAAAGAAAAAGTAGTGCTAAAATAGTCTTGTTCATTAAGTAAGGGTAACTTGAAATATGATGCTCTTAATGTAAGTTTAAGTTTCTTTTGCGTCTCAGTTTATCTGCTTTTTAATGGCATATCCTTTAATTTCAGATACAAAGGTCCTGAGGTATTATTTTAATCTGGGATTGCAAGTAAGTGCTTTTAAAATGAGTGTAGTAAATTACCTCTAAAAACTGCTGTTTTTCTTGACACATGTACTGATGTATTTAAGACTTCCAAGTGTGCTAAATGTGCATCCTGTGCACTTGATTATTAATACTTACAGGTTTGCTTGGTGGAGATTTAAGTATAGATCAGGAAGTGAAGCTCTAACTCAAACTGTGAAGCACGCTATTATGTATGTTTAGTTTTTTACTTTGGGTTGCAGTGGAGGTTTCTTGGTTTTGTTTTTGTGGAGGCTAGTGGATAAACACTCTTCTTTCTGTGAAGGGAAGAAAGCTGTGCCATTCTTAAAAAAATTTTGTGTACTTAAACAACATATCAAAGACCATTTAGAGGTGTGTGGTTTGAGCCTTTTAGGACTTGTGCGGCTGTGTTGAGACTGGTTCAGAATCATCTTTTAAACTGAAGGTTTGAAAGTAGTATTGATTT
>NW_010204060.1:0-11949 GCF_000695765.1 Mesitornis unicolor
AGAGGAGACTGAGGGGTGACCTCATTAAAGGTTATAAATTTGTAGAAGGCAAGTATCAGGAGGAAGGAGCCAGGCTCTTCTCTCTGACATCAAATGACAGGACAAGGTGGAATGGGACCAAGCTGGAGCATAGGAGGTTCAATGTGAACATGAGGAAAAACTTTTTTACTGCGAGGGTTACAGAGCACTGGAACAGGCTGCCCAGGGAGGTTGTGGAGTCTCCTTATCTGGAGACATTCAAGGCCAACCTGGACACGTTCCTGTGTGACCTGGTCTGGGTGATCCTGCTCTGGCAGGGGTTGGACTGGATGATCTTTCAAGGTCCCTTCCAACTCCTGAGATTCTGTGATTCTGTGATAAGAGGTGTGCTTGATAAAACAACAGCAGACCTTGAGGAAGGACATTAATATACTGCTAGTAACTTTTTTTCAAGTTTCTAAAGTTCTCTCCCCCAGCTCTTGCTGTTCTCATCTAATTTCTGAGTCATGCTCCTGAGGTCTTAACACCCTTTTCTAAATGTCAATGTCAGATCTTCCTCTGTCTGCAGAGAAAGGAGAAAGACACTGGAACTCTTTTTACCTAAACACAAATAGTTTCTTATTTCTACTAGGGAATATGAAGGCTATGCAATGCATTTGGTTGGTACCACTGAAGTAAGGACTTTACCTGTTTTAGAAAATGTTACTTTATGGTACCTGTAGCACCGAATATCAAAGTATCCATGCAGCTTATAGTACCAAAGAGAGGTTTTGCATTTTCTCAGTAGAGCTTATACAAATCTCAAGGCAAAACAAGGCACAAAGTCAAGAGCTCTCGAACCAGGATTTTTAATAGTACTCATTATAATCACCATTATTATGTGGGTTTGGCATATACAGCCTCTTGTCTGTGCAAAAAAGTTCCAAGATTCTTAGCCCCTAACTGAAGTTACTGTGCTAAAAAGAAGGATAAGGCACTACTGGCATGTAGCTGGTTACTGCAGAAAATCAACAACGTGTATCCTCCTCTCTATCCAATCACAACATTCAGCATGCAAGCCTGCTCTGAGAATACTTTTCTCTATATTAGTCAAAAGTAGTGAACAGTAACAAGTATTTCATTTCTTTACAAGGCATAGGCAGCTCTGAGTCAGCTTCTGTGTCTCTTTCTGCAAACTTACACAACAGTGTCCCAGCTAGATAATAAAAATAAACATTTTAGGGATAAATTTCTGCAGGTAAATTAATTTCCCTATAAAGCAAAGAAAGTGTACCCAAATGTTATCTCACTTTATAAATCACCAAAAAGAAGACACTCTCTGCAATGCCTCCTTCTGTTTTGGCTACTCCAATTCCAAACGATGATTTTACTTTGTTGCAATGTGGGGCTCTTTCCTTGTCATCCTCCATTTCCATCTGATTTACCACTGAGTATTTAAGTCTTAGGGGAAAAAAATGTAAAATTATCTAGAATTGAACACACTGGACTTTTGCCCTTGAATATGGCCTGTCTGAATAGCTATAGGTTTTTTGGTTTGGTTTGTTCCTTTGGTTGGGTTTTGTTTTTTATATTTTCACATGATTTTTCTTATTTCTACAATTGGGTATTAAGTTTGGCAGTTTGATTCAAAGAGCAAAGCTGAGGAGGCTGGGCTGTGCTGGTGTGACAGTCACCCATAGAATAATGAAATCAGTTAGGTTGGATAAGGCCTTTAATATCAAGGAGTCCAACTGTAAACCTAGCACTCTTAAGCCCACCACTAAACCATGTCCCTCAGTGCCACATCTACATATCTTTAAAATACTTCCAGAGTATTTAACTATTTCATTTTGTGGTCACGCAACAACTGCATCTGGGTTTCTTTCCCACTGACAGGTCAGAATGTCGGGAGAGAAAACTATGACATATCACCTTCACACTTGGCTAGGTTATTATGTTTTTTAAAGATGGTTTACCTGCTACTTCTAGGAATGATGAATAGCAACACAACTACAGGACAAGAAGCAAACCCCGAAAAAGAGCATAGTGGCGTTTTCAGGAAAAAACTAACTGGAATGTTTAAGTCAATATTTTATGAACAGTTAAATTGATAACATCCAAACCAAAATAATTTGTCCTTCGCTCTTGTAAGGTCCTTGAGGAATCAAGAAAATTAGCGATGTTGTATGTTGAAGTGTCAATTTAATCGGCAAGCAGGCTAAACCAAAAACAAACAAACAAAACCAACAGGAAAGTCATTAAACAGTATTTTTTCATACTGTATAAATCTCCATTCCACACAGTTGCAACCCCTATACAAAGTTGTTTAACAAGTATCATTTATTATTTATATTATGCCACCAGCTCATTGGCTCACTTCAACCTAAGCCCAACCTTTACTGTGCAGGGCATTGCACAAATCTATATAAATGACATTTCCTGGAGCTACATGTGGCAGAGACCATCAGTCACAGTGTACGCATGGATGTGGAATTAGAGGCCCACTGAAAGCACAAGGGCCTTTGTCATTGATTTCAATATAGGGGGAATTTCACTCACGTAAATTAAGCCACAAAAAAAATTGGTTCACTTGTTTCCTTGAGGTTAAATAGGGAGAATCTTTCAAAGTGCAATGTGGAGCATTGAATTTTCATTGCTTAAGTGGAATTCATTGAACCATGGATCAGACTAACCATTTAATTTTATATATTCAAATTTCTTGTTCAAAGCCTGAAATTATCCATGGAGCATAACTTTCGACTCAGAAATACAGGTCTGTCTTATATCACCTAGGAAATTGAAAACAGATAGTGTGTTCAACTTTATTCCACACATATAAGCAAATACATACAAAATGTAGTTTATAAATGGAACAAATTATTTTTATTATGAATATATTTATTATGTATTTGATGGTTTCTAATGAATATATTAATGTTGCCCCTTTGGGATAGCTTTGAAATTCCGACCATTTGTTAATTGCATGAAATATAAATGTGTCACATATTATACACTGCATAGCAGTCCAATAAACCACAGTCTAATGCTACATGAGACTAATACATAATTTTTTAAAATTCAGAATATAGCTAATCTCTTTTTGCTAATGTGGCTGTTTTCCAACCTTGTAGCTTTATTTTAGTATCTCTCAATTGGAGAAAATAGATTAAGACAGGTCTCACAGTATTGTAGGCTTACCTTCTGCTCTACTGGGCTGCAGTACTTAGAAGATGTGCTGTGTTGGATGTCCATACGTCCCACATATTGATTATATGAAGTTAATAAAATGATTAATGCATGTGACAGAAAGATGCAGGCTTTAAAAAAACCCTAAAATGTTCATTAAAGCTTTTTGTTGTGGCATAACAGTATAGAAAGGTGAGATTCATTTTTGATTGTTCTGTGCTGGCATTGGTTCAAAAGAAAAGTTGGTTTTGTCTCCCAGTTGCCTTTACAAAGTAAATCCAAAACAAATAAACAAATGAAAAATAAACAAAAAACCGCTTAGACCTTCCAGCCATCTACCCTTGCAGGGAGGTTTTCTTTTGAATCAGACTTCACCGGGTGACTATAAGAACACAGCAAAAGCAGCGCTCAGCATGCAGCTCTCCATGCCGCTCAGTGATGCTCAGAGAGGCTCAGCCCCTATCCTCACTGGTACGAAGGCACACATGATCTAAAGAGCTGAAGGTCGGATCTCTTCCAGTGGATGCTACTAGACAATCAGGCCTGTGGTAGAAGAATCTTAGCATGTCATCCTGAGTTAGGAAATACAGAAAGTGTAGACACAGGAGTTTGTAGCCATGCAGTTGGTTGAGCACATTTTGACTCCAGTGCTGAGATGACTAAGTCACACAGAAGGGGAATAGCCAAGGTCCCATTTCTAGAGAACACAAAAGTTCGGTCTGGGATTCACCTGTGATTGTCACAGGCAGGGAAAGTGTTACGCTATGAATATTTCATTATGAATGTGAGAAAACGCTTTCCCCTCTAGCAGATTTTGATAGTTAGCACTTTTCATCTCTAGACTTTGCAGCAAAATCCCAGGTTGAATTTCATGCTCCTTCAAATATGTTGAAGGAATTCCCCTCTGCTCACCACAAAGGCACTTTCTGTGGTAGAGCATGGAAGGAAGGACGGGAAAAGAAAAAATCAAAGATAATTAGAAGGAGAAAAATGAATAAAATATCACGAAGAATATTCCTATCCATTAGGGAAATCAAGAAGAAAAATCAGTACCTCAAAGACCTCTTTTTCAGCCTGGATATTTCCTTATGCAGCAAATACATGTCCAGTAATGTGTAGATTAGAAGCAAATGACTTTTAGCATAAAATGTAAATATAAAAATAATATTTAGTTATGCCAAGATTTATACCTGAAGACTTCAAAACATATTCTTATATTTTCTCTCTCTTCCACTTTCACAAATGCAATATGTAATACTAAAAACATTCACACACTTCACACACCATTGCCAGAAGATTGACTGAAGAGAATGTTGTGCAATTGCCTGCCTGTTTTAACAGAGAATTAGCTGGTATGCATAAGCATTATTTGTGCATATATACCCCAGAACATTTTACAGTGTGGTACACAGAATTTTAAAGGTAATTTCTTGATGGACCAAACTTAAATTTTCCATATAGTTTACTCTTTGAGACAATCTTGGGTACAGTAGGTCTGTTCTAACCACTGAAGAGCAAAACAATTTGCTAATCTTAGATATCTAAACTGTGAATTGCTCGTATAAAACTTCTTTTCCACTCGAGAGAGGATTTTTCAATAATCATAATCCAATATTTTTTTGAAGTTTCATTTGGTTTCTTATATGTAGATCTCAGAAAATCTTTGTATAAGTTTGAAACTTAAAGTTACTGTATCAGATGTGGAGGGAACAATCCTGAAAGGATCTTCCAATTAAAAGAAATTAAAGGATCTTTTATCTAGAAGAAATATGTGCTCTGAGTTACATCTTACAATGCATAGGTATATAACCTATTGTTTTGTAATTTATAGTTCAGTGCCTGCCATTTGAATTTTCAAAAATTATTATTTAAATCCCCTTTTAAGTCCTAATGTGGAATGTTAATGATCAATAAGGTCAAACTGTGCAGAGAAGGTGCATCTGAAAAAATAAAAATGAGGACAGCTATTACCATGACAGAAATTTCAATGAAAAAAACATCCAGAAAAAAGGTGTGGCCTCTGGAAATGTCCCTATTTAGCTTTCTATATGCATCATACATGGGAGAAATGGGAACTTGGATCTCTTCCTCTTCTAATTTGCAGGTGATTATAAGGCTACAGGGAGCCGTAAATTGTTGGAACATCCCTAGTATAATTACATTAACCTCATCTGGTGAAATCTGAGTGTAAATTACTTCTTCACTTAATAAGAAGATTTAATTGAAGTTGTTCTCAGTTGCTGCATGACAGATTTCTTAGGGAAGGTTTGGTATTATATATATTTCCAATGGTGCTTGAGTTTAAAATAAAAAATCTGTTGAAAAATAATTTTATATCTCTGTAATTTTTAAGAATGGACTTCAAAGAAAGCAGGAGAAATAAGTATTCTTGTCCTCACTGCCAGCTATAAATGGCTGGGATCTTTAGCCATGGTAAATGAGAACAGGCACATAGATTTATGAATTAAGGTATCAGCCAGCCAATTAGCTGTAGAAATAACATCCTTCCCCTCAGGATGGAGTCATCTCTTCCCAGTTATAGCAGCTCAAATGTCAAATATGTAGTAAATGTTGTGAATGAGAAAGAATCAACACCTCTTTGCCATATTTTAAACAAAAACAGTATTTTTTTTGAGTAACTATTTGAATAACCAGTGCAATTTCCTGCCTCCTCTAACATTGACAGAGGTGGCGACAGGGGTGGGGGTCAAAGTACTTTTCAAAACGGTTAGAGCACACTATAATGATTGGCTACTGATTTTTTCCCCACTCATCATTGAATTTGTATATGTCTTTATATAATACTTTATTGCTGAATATATTTAGTAGTATTTATCTTCTTTAATAAACCTTGAGGTGATGAAAGACAAGAGAGACAACTATAACAGAAGTTACTCTAGCTCAACACTTTTAGCCTGACAGAAAAATATATCAACTTTTTGATTTATTTTTGAGCTGTGCAACACTGTTCATAACTTCTGCATTGATGAGTTTTTCTCAAAAAAACCTTTTTGCTAGAAGATACATATATGTTCTCTATGTTAAAAATTTTCTGCCCTTGTTTTATGAAATGTTGCAAAAAAAGGAAGACTTGCAAGAAGAAGGAATATTTCTTATTATACTGACTGATAAACAGGTACATTGTTGGTTGCAAGAACCTCTCAGCATCTCAGGGAATAGTTATGTGTCTGATTTTTAATCTTGTTTTCCCCCAATCTGTATCAGTTGGTCTAATATAACAGATGACCATACGCTGCAATCCTTGTCTCCCTTACGACTTTGGAAAATGAAAGCTAAAGCTTTACCTTTCTTTTTAAAAATACAACTTAAAAATGCTTTAACAATCTCAAAATGCTTCCTTACTGTAAAAAGAAATGTGCTAAATGGAAAATAAAATGTTCTGGTGAAAAGGTTGGTGATGATATCATGAAAATCTTACTGCAAATATTAAAGCTTGTTTAATTTCAATGCCTCTAAAGAAAAAACAGCTTTTTGGGAAAAAAAAAAGAAAAACAACACAAGGATAATAAGCTATAACTGGAAACTGACATTACACACATTTCAGCTAGAAATAAGATGCAAATATTTAACAGTAAGCGTAATTAACCATCAGAGTAAGTGACATTAAGGTGAAGACAGGATGTTTCCTAAAAGGTATCTTTTAGTTCAGCCATATTTATGGAACTTGAAGCAGGAATTAATTCAGGGAAGTGCATCCATTAGATGCCATGGATGAGTCAGCAACAGCTCAGAGACGGCAGCATCAATCTTCCCATGAAATTATCATGTAGCACTTTGTCTATTACAAGCAGATCATTGACCACAGGCATTAATATCTACCTTACTCTGTATTGTAAAATGTCCTGAAACTAAGCCGATAACGACCTAAGAAATTCAGCAGAGGTCTGAATCATGACACTTTTGCCATCAGTTTTCCTAGCTGGGAACACTTATAAAAAACAGGTTTCTGTCAATCTTGCTAGCATCAGATTATGGCTACATTAACAAATCTCTCTTATTTAAGAGTAGCTGGCTGCTTCTCCTCCCAGAATGAGGCATCAGTAATACCACAGAAAACAAACAAACAAACAAAAACCCCAAACAAGCAAAAACAAATTAAAAAAGGAATAATAAGAAAAAACAACTATCCCTATCCCATATGATACTGTCACAAGCCCAGGCCAAAAGTTCGTGCCATTATTGTTCAAATTTAAATTTTTGGGAATCATTAATGTTGGTTTTACACTCTTCTTGCACCAGAGCAGAGGCAGAGTTATATCTCGAGTGCAGCAACAAGAAAAAGAGTTTCCAGGTGGTTAGTTGTGGGACATGCCATTATTCGCCTCCTGAGCAATCCATATAAAGTCAACCTATCAGGTCATTGTGGCCAACCTGAAATACTGTGTATCTGTGTTGACCCACAGTGGCAACAAATGCATATGGCATCGCAGATGCAACTGATTGGTAGGAGTTTAACTCAGCGAGCTGCCACCTTCGAAAACAGGCACCCATGTCTTATCCAACCTCACTGCTGCTACTGGAGGTTTCCTATGACATACAACACTGTTACGATTACTGTGAAGAAATCACAAACATCTTCAAACTAGGGACTTTCAGCAAATGACATAATAGATTAGCCTGCCAGTCTCAATCTATCCAGATTCCCTTAAAATAATACTTTAGTTCAGAGTAAGAACTTTCTATCTCATAGAAACTTGGCTCCATGGACAAGTTTAAAGAAACCATTATTTTGTAAATCAAGACTAGGGTGTTTTGTTAAAAGGTAGTTTAAGCAACCAGTTAAAAAAATCTTGCAAAGTAAACCCTATGTCCCACTGTACTCAGCACTGGTGAGGCCACACCTTGAGTACTGTGTTCAATTTTGGGCACCGCAGCACAAGAAAGACCTTGAGATGCTGGAAAGGGTCCAAAGAAGGGCAACGAAACTGGTGAAGGGTCTTGAGAATAAGTCTTATGAGGAGCAGCTGAGGGACTTGGAGTTGTTTATTCTGAAGAAAAGGAGGCTGAGGGGAGACTTTATTGCTGTCTACAACTACCTGGAAGGAGGTTGTAGAGAGGTGAGTGTGGGTCTCTTCTCACAAGTTACAACTGATAGGACAAGAGGAAATGGAGCCAAGTTAAGCCAGGAGAGGTTTAGGTTAGGCACTAGGAAAAACTTCTACACTTAAAGGATTATCGAAGACTGGAACAGGCTGCCCAGGGAAGTGGCGGAATCACCATACTTGGATGTATTTAAAAGCTGTCTAGATATGGTACTCTGTGACATGGTTTAGAGGTGGGCATGGTAGAGTTAGATAACAGTTGGACTTGATGATCTTAAAGGTCTTTTCCAACCATAATGACTCTATGATTCTGTGATTCTATATTATTAATGGCTTTACATTTTTTGCTCCAACATAAACTTCTACATATCTGTGCAGAAACAGAGGATGAAATGAATGCCAGAGAATATATAAACAATATAAAACAGATTTTGCCCCCTTTTCCACATACCTTTTTTCAAAACTAGTGGCTTCCTTCTAAAATTAGAGGTTGACATACTGACAAAAACATGCTGCAGGCTGGTACTCTCAACCCTGAATTTGAGAGTTCAGCTGAGTCAGGAGCTGCCCATTCATTTACTGTGAGACAAAATCATCCTGCAGTATGTGCCACTGCTTTTACTGCCATTGGCATGAAAGTCTGCAAAGCAAGGCTCTATTTTTTGGCCCCAAATGAGAAGCGGTGAAACCATAAGCCTGATAAGATTTAATTATTTTTTTTAATTTTCATTTTTTAATGGTGCAAAAGGCATTCAGATAGAAAGTCTGAGGTAGTACCTTCGAATTCCTTCTGCTCACTGCAGAGGAATCATTTTGATAAAGGAAGTGTACACTCAATATATGTGGGTACATCAGCAATGTTGTTAATTTAGGAACAAAATGACATTCAGACTTCAGTAGTAGTATTGATGCTTCCTTTTCTTTCTTGTAATCGGACAACTGAGTTTCAACTGCAGCAATATGTGCAACTAAATAAGATTATGTTTGTAATTTCTGATATTATTGATGACCGTCTGAGTTCCGTCTAGTATTATACTTAAAACTTTTATTCATATTATTTCATTACCTGTAATGGAGGGTAATCAGAAACAGGAACAAATATGAGATTTTATTTTTTCTCTTTAAAAAAAAGAAAAAAGGACTTTATCATGCCAGTTGCTTTATTTTAACATCATCTTTTGACATGAGATCATTGTGCTGAACATTACTGAGAAGTGCCTTGTGAAGGAGCAATTACCCAGACTAAATGGATTTCTAAGCAGATTCAAAGAGAAAGATAACAACAAGCAGTGAAATGTACATTAGCAAAATAAAGCTAAATCAAATAAAGATTAGAAGAAGCTGAATGATTCTCAAATAATGCAGTATTCTAACTGCTTAATTAAAAAATGGTTCTCATGCCCAAGAGATTGTGTTGCATTATTGCTCAGCCATAGGAAGCGCAATGTTGGCTAATGAAGCCCTTCTATGCCCGATTCCTCTAGGTGCTACTATAACACAACTAATCAGAAGAGAGGGCTGTCATACAGCAAGAAAATTGAGTTATGCCCCATGTGCTAACATCCTGAGGAAGCACCTGGAGAGAAACAGGGACGCTTGTCTCGCAGCAGCCCTTGAAGGGATGGCTGGGCACAGGCACAGGGCTTCATGCTGCCCTGATCACAGCAGGGTTGGTTGATGGCAGCATCAGTGTGGAGCACCAGAGACCAGACCTCAGTGCAGTCCAGCAAGGAAGGTCTCTGCTGGGATGTAAGACCTACTGAGTTTGATGCATAGGTTTTTTCCTGGTGAAATGAAATGCCCAAATTTATCAACTTCAATGCATTGTGCAAGTTTCAAAGTCTTGAAAATTGATTACATGAATTGCAGTATTTAACATTTATTAAAATGCCACACAGCTGAAGCAAGGGCTGGAAAGTTTCTTTCAGATGGTCTAGGACCAGTCTTCTCACTGCACAAGCCATTTCACTTGTGTCACTAGAAATCTGTCTAATTACTGATGGAGAAAAACCTCACTTTTGACACTATCCCATTTATTAGTATACGTATTAACAAAATTTTTATTTCTTTAAAGATGCAAGGAAAAATAAGTGCTTGGTATACAATAGGAGCTGCTAAATCCTTTTAACGAATTTTCATCAGACTAGTCCAAGGCACATAATCTATTTATAATGATCATCAATTCAACACCAAATTTTTCTTGCCTGCATCATCTGAGAAGCTACACTGTCTGAAATGAGACAAACTTGGGCACTATATGTGCAAGCTGAGCTTGATGAGGGAATTATGCTTTTGCAGGTTAAGAGCTGAAAAGCAGAGAGGCTAAAATACTGATACTAAAGTTCATTAAAGGAGTCCTGTCTCTCTCTCTCTGCTTCCCTCATGCCTGTCCTTCCTTCAGATGGAAGGGGAGAGATGCAGCCTCCATTAGCTCTTTTGTGAAAGAGAGGGTTGGGCAGCTGGCCTGAGAAAGGTTTGCATGGAAAATGGGTCTTATAGCATAGTAATACTTTACAGAGCAAAGGAAACAGAGTTTGGGACAACAGCCTGCTCTCCCTCAGTTTTATAATTTCTTTGACTGTGAGACTTTTGGATGTTTAGCATGTAAGGCGTTTAGTTGTGTTAGCCTTGTACCCAGAGCAGCTAAGCCTGCTGAAACAAAATGTCTGGGTGACGAGTAGGCAGTTGTGAATTCCAGCTCCAAGACCAGGTAATGATTAATGCTGTAACTTCTTCGATCTTGTTTTTACTCACTAGCTACTGTAAAAGAGGAAGGCTATCGGCTCCCCAGCCAACTCTGTCATGAGCTTTTTTTTTAGGAGATTTTCTTGAAAAACTGCTGGATTTCTCTGATGTTACAAGAAATTGGCAGAGCATTTAACGTCTGTGTGACCTTGGTCCAGGTTTAGCAAAGAAGAAAATGTCAAGATGCTCTGTATAGCCACTGACCTCACTGCAAGTTTAAAGCCTAATTTGTTATTGGAATCGATGGGAATGAAAGTCATCCTGTATCCTGAAGGAGAGGCGAGAAATTCCCAAATGAAAGAAACTCAAGAGATTTATGCAGCTGACTCAAACCAGGGCTAGGCTTTTACACTTGCTTTTAATTTACACAAAACAGCTGTTCTGTAGGATGCATTTATAAAATTAGGCTTTGGAATACACTGCAAAACCCCAGACGCGAACACTTAAAACACTAATTATCCAACCACTATGAAATTATGTTCACTTCCAACAGAGAATGTTTTGTTTGACGTGCCAGGTCAAGGCTTCTGTGTACTTGGCTACGTTGATCCTTGTGAAATTACATACATCGGAGGTTTGAATAGCATACAACAGATTAGCTAAAAATTGGAAAGCTTTGTTTGAAAATGAATTTCTGACTACAAAAGGCTGAGCTGTGTTGGCAGGCATCCTTGAATTTGACAACTGATGCACAGAGGGCAGAAGCAAAACACTAATTTTTCTTTCTGGGGGAAATTCTCTAAGGGAGTTCTCTAAGAAGCATTACAAAAAGTACAATAGTGACAAAGGAGTAACTACATGTCATTATCAGTGTGAAAGCCAGAACAGAGCTAATAAGAGTCGACTTTCATTGTTTACTTTACAGTGGTTTATAGACTCCCTTATCAAGGTACATACACAATGTGCATGGCATTGTACAGACAAAACATTTCGCGTAGCTGCAAGGAAGAAAGGAGGAAGATAGTTTCTAGGATGAAATCGGTGTGCTCATCTCGCT
>NW_010204061.1:0-238 GCF_000695765.1 Mesitornis unicolor
TCCAGTGACCCCATTACCTGTACCTCCATCATCCCCATCATCCCCATCATCTCCACTGTCCTCACCATCCCCACCTCCACCCCCATTGTCCCCACCACCTCCACCATCTCCATCATCCCCATCCCCACCAACTCCATCTCCATCACGACCACCTCCATCACCTCCAGTGTCCCCATCTCTACCTCCATCATCCCCATCATCACCATCCCCACCACCTCCACCTCCATCATCTCCCGTG
>NW_010204062.1:0-1975 GCF_000695765.1 Mesitornis unicolor
GTCTCTTGTTGTTGTTACCATAAATCACAGTGACCTGGTGTCTGCTGGTACCAGCCATAGCTTCTGCTGCTGTCACCCCCGGAGCAGGTGATCTGAATGGTTTCTTCTGAGTGTGCTGACACAGAGGGTGGCTGAGACAGTGCTGCCTGGGGCAGGGAACCTGGGGAGGGAGGGGAGAGACAGGAGAAGATGGGGGTCAGACAGTGCCCCACCAGCACAGCCCTCCCCATGCAGTGGGACAGGAAATGTCACTGTCAGAGAACAGACCTGGACAAGGTCACAGACAATTGTAGGAAGCAGAGCCCAGCCCAACACGTCCCAGCGCAGAGGCTGCTCTGGCAGCAGCAGGAGGTCATGGTTGTCAGTAGAAAGAGGCAGTGAGGTGACAGACAAGGCCACACTGCAAGCCTTATAGGGCAGGGACAATGGTCCCCATCCACAGTGTCACCTCCAGTGCTCGAGGACATGAAATGCTGGACATTTACAGCCATGGTTTTGCAAAGGGCACAGACCCTCCCAAAATTCTGCTTGGTCACAGAGGAGAAGGGCAGAAAAAAAAACCCTCTCCATTTTTAAATCTTCTGTACCTCATTTCAACCTCTCTCTGTCACTACACGTGCATGTCATGGTTTAGGACTGGGCCGGCCACTACATCCTGGACAGACGCTCTCTGTTAACCCCTCTCCCCACCCCACAAGGGAAGAGAAAAGAGAAGAAGGGAGAGGGACTTTACGGGTTGGAAAAGAAAACTAACAGGTTTAATAAAACAGTAATACTGATACTACAGGATAATAATGTAAATAGGAAAATAATGAAATATATACAGATATGTACAAATATAGATGCAAAACCAATATAAAATCCTCCCCTCCACCATCCCCTCAGTGACATATACGTCCCCAGGGGCTCTGAAGAGCAGGGCACTGGAAAAGTCCCAGACTGAACTCAGCAGCAGTGGGAGCTGATGCAGGAACACACGAATCATGATCAGGGGCAGACAAACCAGCAGGGTTCTGCTTGGACTTCGGCCATTGCAGGATCCAGACAGACGGAAGGGTCTGAAATGGAAGGGCTCCAAGATGGAAGAAGAGGCTGAGACCCTTGTAATCCCTCAGCTTTATACCAAGTTTGATGTATGTGGGATGGAATACTTAGTTGATCAGTTTTGGGTCTGCTTCCCCCCTGTAAGCACAGACACAGCACCCATGGTGAGACACTTGGCCTTGAGCTTATCAGTTCACACTGTCTGGGAAAAACATGCTGCTAGTTTTCAACAAGTTCAGCCAGTTAGAAGAGACGAAAACAGTAAAACCACTAAATAGAAAATTAGTTCTATTTAGCTCAAACCAGGACACAGCAGCACTGCTGTCATCCCAGCTACCACAGTAATAGACAGCCCCATCCTTGGCTTGGACCCCAGTGATGGTTAACGTGCCCATGGAGCCAGATGCAGAACCAGAGAATCGTGCAGGGATGTCTGAGGGTCTCTTGCTGTTATAGATCACAGTGACAGGGGCACTGCCAGGTGTCTTCTGTTGGTACCAGCCATAATAGCTGCTGCTGCTCCCGGAGCAGGTGATCTGGACGTTTTGTCCTGGGTTCGCTGACACCGAGGCCGGCTGAGTCAGCGCTGCCTGGACCAGGGAACCTGGAGAGGGAGAGGAGAGAAGAGAGAAGACGGGGGTCAGACAGTGTCCCACCAGCACAGCCCTCCCCATGCAATGGGACAGGACTCCTGTGCCCAAAGGCCCCAGATGGGCACAGTGAACCTGTCCAGGGCACCTGAGACATGGGCGAGCACCACGAGGAGGAGAGGGGCCCCGGCGGAGGAGAGGAGCCAACGCCACGACGCGATCCCACAGCTCTCCTGTGCTGTGCACCCCAAGCACCTTTCAGGATCCCACCCACTCAGGCACAACCCCTCCGTCGAAATGTGGCCCCATCGATCACCAGCATCGCCTGTCCCAGAGACCCC
>NW_010204063.1:0-10358 GCF_000695765.1 Mesitornis unicolor
TAACGTTCTTTGATTCTGTGATTCTGTGAATTTGTTCCACTCTCCATATATTATGCAGTTCATGATATTGCAACTTAGCTTTGCAAATTTTTACTAATCAAAAGTCTAACAAGCCAAAATTTCCATTTCAGAAAAATATTCTGTGTTTCAATTCCAGTCAGCAGAAAAAAATAACTTTTCTGGATAATAGAATTATTTTTCAGTCCATCAACAACTCCACTCACCTACCAAGGGAGACTTCTTAGAAATACAAGCAGTGTATTGTAATTGTTCAAAGTTAGTAGAACTCAGTAGAGTCTAAACATATTAAAAATATTTATGCAAGTAGATACGCATTCTTCCATTTTTTCTGCACAGCCTGTTATGTTGGCAAAACTTTCACAGTATTTCAAACACTGCTGATATTTAGAAAATGTTTCTTTTGCTTGAAAGTATATGCAAAAGCAGCTTTCAGTATCATTCATAAGTCTAAGTTTTAGTTGGAAATAACACTTTTCTTAACTGCAGCTGGTTTTGAAAATACTGATAATTAAAGCCTGCTTTACTTTTAATGGACTGTGCACCTGGTTTAACAGTTTGCCAGTCCCTTAATTCTTCAAGACAGAAGTAATTTCAGTTTTTCCTCTAATCAAAATTCTTGCATTTTTCTTGGTTTTTTTCTGTAATGGCAATGGAAGAAATGCAAATAATTCTTCAAAACATGGTGGACCCTAGCACAATATCTATCATTCTAAGAGTGCATTTAATTCAATATTGAATCATAATAAATTAATTTAACAATGATACTCTGAAAAAAACTAAGTATGAACATTTCTGTCAAGAGTAACAGCCGTACTTACAGTGTCAATGCATATCTTGTTCATACTAAAAAATAGTACACCTGTTTATGAATGCAGTACAAGCAAGTAATTGCTGTCTTATTGCACAAATAAGTTAAGCCTGCAAACCCACTTTTTTGTACAGTTTGCAAAATGAATAGAAATAAGCAGACAAAATAAAAGTGGGAGGGGACAACGTCAAACAGTATATTTAAGAAGTATACATCACTTACTGTCTCACTTAATCTCTCCTTTATTTTTTAATGTAGGTTAATATTTGTAGAATTACACAAATAAAAAATAACGAAAAGAAGTGAGTTTACAGGGGGTAAAGGGTCATTTATTTACAGGTCTCTGGAGAAGATGACAGGAAAGCCAGAACAGGTAAAAAGATGTAAAGATTACATAGACATATACAATCCATATTGCAGAGCAGAATACAATTTAGTGAGGAATTTTGAGAGTCTGAAGGTATTAGGAGTTAACAGAATTTCAAGATGGTAAAATATTATAAAGTGATGCATCAAAAATAGGGTGGAATTCCCAGGAAAAAATGTTTTGGTTTTCAATGCCTATGTCTATCATCACCAAAAGTAGAAGCCTATGACTCTACTTTTTGCAGATGCAGAGAAGAGAGTATAAGGAACACAGGGTGTGGCTGAACTATCTTGGTAGGGTATGTAACACAACTGGGAGAGGAAAGCCTAGACCAAAATGGAAAGTATATGATTTCAGGCCATCAAAACACCGAACTTTACGTAACTTTTGTTGGCCTGTTTTACTTATTTCCTCGTCATTCCTTTTTTTTGTCATTTTGCAAGACAATGATTGCTACACCATTATTGGGTTTTTCTATGATGGCTTTTGTTTGGTTTTTTTTCTAGTGGGGGAAGGCTATGGACATAGCCTTCTAAGAAGCTACTAGAAAGCTCCTCCAGCTCTAAAATGTTGGATCCACCTCTGACCAGGGTCAAGCCACTCAACACCCCTGTGAATTCATGTATCTAAGGCAGGTGCAGTGCACGGCTCACTCTCTCTGTCTTGCACCGACCCCAACCAGCATGGCCCCAGGTGCAGGCCGTGCAGCCCTGGCCCAGCCCAACCCCAACTTAAGCTCAAGATGTTCTGCTGCTCTAGCCCATAAGAAAGAGTGAGCCCGGAACTCTTCAGAACCATCAAAAAGGACCTGCAGCTGAGAATGGAGAGGGACCTGAGGAGAACAACTTTTAAAAACACCAAGGTCAGTGAAGGAAGAAAAAAGAGGTGGGAGAGGAGGTGTGTGGAGTAGAGGTTCTCCCTACAGCCCGTGGTGAGAGCACAGGTCAACCCAACTGTAGCCTGTGGAGGTTCACCGGTGGAGAAGATCCACATGAGAAGGTGGCTGCCCCTGAACATGCCATGACTCTGGCCAGTGTATGCTGGAGCAGTTCATGTGTGAATTGCAGCCATGGGCAGACCCACATTTGGACTTTTGTGGAGGACTTTTCTTCTGTGGGAAGGGTGCCACATGGAAGCAGAGGAAGAGTGAGGATTCCTCCATACTCCTGAAGAGGAAGGAGCAGCAGAGACTGCATGGGATTGTTGACGGGGTCGCAATCACGACGAGAAAAACTTATCTACACAGTTGCAGATAAGCAGGCACTTCTTTATTTGCAGCTCTGGGGAACACAGAGGGTAACTCCTCAAAGGTGTGTTCCATCGTCCGTACATTTTCATAGTCCTTTTATACAATTTTAACAAAGCAAATCATATGATCATACATATGCATAAGATGATTACATAAGAGGATTACATATTCCTTTATCTATCACTCTGATTGGTTCCCCATAGAATTTACCCCTATAATTTTGTCAAAGAAAAGCTTTCAGTCCACTCCCCTAAGAGAGGTTTCAATCCGTCAGTCCATTCCCATGAGAAAGCTTTATTTGCACAGAAGTTTTGGTCCATTCGCATGGTGATCTCAATACAGTTATTACCCCTCCTTTCCATTCTATTATTTAATGTTCCCTTCGGACATGGTATGTGCTTTTTCTAATTGCTTATACAAATATATCTTGCAATCTTTCTTTTAATTCTGTAGCTTGAACAAATACCTATTCTAACTTACATAATTATTAGACCCCCCCCGATTACCTTGCCCACTTAAATTACCTTGATTAGTCAAAGTGCTCTTTTAGCTTTACTGCTGAAACAGTTACCCACCCCAACCAGTCAGAATTCCCCAACCAGACAGAATTTTCTTGTAACTACAACAGGATGAACTGACTTCAACCCCCATTCACATCCCCCTGTGCCCCTCAGCAAAAGGGGAGGAGGTGAAGATACCAGGAACAAGGTTGGGCCTGTGAAGAAAGAAGGGGTGATGGGAAGGTGTTTGACTTTAAGATCTGGTTTTATCTGTCATTGCTTCTACTCTGATGTTATTGGTAACAAATTAAAATTGTTTTTACTCCCTATGATGAGTCTGTCTTTTGCCCATGACCATTAAGTGGTGAGAGAAAGCCCTCCCAGTCTTTACTTTGACTAGACCCCTTTTGTGGGCATTGTGGTGCTCAGTTGCCCACTGGACTTAAACCATGACAACCACTGAGCATAATCATAAGATAGGAATAGGAAATGCTGCTGTGTAATGACAACACACTTTCTAAAAAATGCTTTGTTCTTAAAAAAGTATTTAAATTTCCACAGTATGCACCACATATAGATGCATAGTATCATGATATACAGTAAGATATTTTATAAATAAGGAGGGACAGAAAGACTTAAAATACCTTAAAATACCTTAAATACTTTTATTCCTCCCATGTTTGAACATCTCCCTTAGAAAAGAAATTATTTACCCAAGCATTTTGATGAGAAATAATATCAAATCACAACACAGTCTAAAAGCACAGAAAGCATTTTTTCTGTAGTTAGTGATTTGTAGAGATGGCAGGAGTTCCAGGCAAGGCTTTGCCAGTATTAAATGCCAGAAGAAAAAAGTTGGTGAAAGATATGAAAGAAATTCTCTAAAAATATGATGCTGTCTTTCTGAGTTTATATGTTGACGGTCTGGGAAGTGAGTGTACATTGAGCTGTTGTCGTGGTTTAGGCCCAGTGCATAACTGAGCACCACGATGCTGCAGAAAGGGGCTAGTCAAAATAAGGACTGGGAGGGCTTCTCACCACTTAAAAAGGTTACGGGTAAAAGACAGACTCATCATAAGGAAATAAAAAACAAAACAATTTTAATTTGTTACCAACATCAGAGTAGAACAGTGGGAGATACAACCAGATTTTAAAGTCAAAACACCTTTCCCCCATGCCTTCCTTCATCCCAGGCTCAGCTTTTGTTCCCGGTTTCTTTACCTCCCCACCTTTTGCCTTGAGGCGCAGGGTGATGGGAGTGGGGGATGCAGTCCATTTTGTGCCATGTGCTCCTCATGGGAAGGAGGACTCCGCCTAGTCTCTCTGCTTCCATGTGGCCCCCTTTCCAT
Organism: Mesitornis unicolor; assembly: GCF_000695765.1. Lineage (NCBI taxonomy): Eukaryota > Metazoa > Chordata > Aves > Mesitornithiformes > Mesitornithidae > Mesitornis > Mesitornis unicolor. Next base: position 4,295 of record NW_010204063.1, read on the forward strand.
AGGGGAAGAATTCCACAAAGGTCCAATACGGGTCTGTCCACAGCTGCAATTTTCCTCATGCACAAAGAAATGCTTCATCCCAAGTCCTCAAAAGTCCAATTTGGGCCTGCCCACGGTCACAATTCCCTCACATACGAAGTACTCCAGCACACACTGCCCAGAGTCATTGCTTCTTCAGAAGCAGACACCTGCTCACGTGGCCCTGCCCCACCGGTGAACTCTACGGGCTGCAGGTAGGTCGACCAGGCTCTCGCCATGGGTTGCAAAAGGGGAACCTGGGCTCTGTGTTCTCCTCCTCCTCCCTCTCCTTTCTTTCCTTCAACCGACCTTGGTGTTCTTCAAAGTTGTTCTCCTCAGGCTCCACTCCTTTCTTTGTTGCAGGTCTCTTCTGATGGTCCTGAAGAGTTCCCAGCTCTCTCTCTTTTCAGGCTGGAGCTGCAGCGGGGCTTAGACTTAAGTTGGGGTCAGGCCGGCCCATCCTGGGCCGAGGCAGCACTGGTCAGAGCCAGTGTCAGAGAGAGAGAGAGAATGGCCTGCACCCCACTTAAATACATGAATTCGCAGGGGCGCTGATTGGCTTGGCCCTGGTCAGAAGTGGGTCTGACAAAGGAAAAGAGGGAGCTTTTCAGGTAGCTTCTTAAAGGGCTATCTCCATAGCCCTTCCCCCATTACCAAAGACACAACCAAAAACCCCTCACAGAAAACCCAATACAGCTTGTGAACTTCCCAAGTTCGTCACCAGAGGATTATTGTGTTGATGGTATCTTCTTCCTCACTTTAGGATAGCTTGGGGTGTAAGGATTGTCTGGCTCATAGTTCAAACAGGTTTTGGTAATGTCCAGAGCACCAGGTGATTCACAGGGGATTGCAAGAGTGACTCAGCCTTTGGATTGCTTTGAGGCCCTACGTCTGCAGAGAAGACACATGGGGAGCTGCATAGATAGCTCAGCCTTGAGTTGTCCAATAAGCCCAAGACTAAATAATGTTGCCTTGTCAGAGCTGCCAACAGTTTAATAATAAATTAGTGACATTTCTAGTGGCAACCAATTACCCCAAAACTCAAGTTTTGTTGATTGCAAGACTGGAGTGCTTGTTAAAGTGAGGGTAGACTCAAGTTAAATTCAACAACAGCAATAATAATTAAGAAATACAGACATAAGCCAGGGTAATTTTTTAAACAACAATTAAAGGTTGAAAAAATTCAACAATATAAAGGTTGAACTAAACACAGCTCCAGCTCTAATAAAAAATGTATTCACATTAGTATAAAGGAAGCTTTATCTGACTAGCTAAACAGGATGCCTTGAATTTAGTGGTGTTCTTTACTAAATCAGTGTTCACTATTGTAGAATTTCATGAAAATATTTTCTAATGCAGAATTGTATCAGCAGAAACTCAGATGCATTCTTATCTCTCAGATCTGCTATCTTGCAACTGCAGATGATGCAGTATATTATGAGAATTTATACAACAATTCTATAAAACTAGAAATTAAATACACAGCTACTACACACTTAAATTTCATAGTGGCTGATGGGTTTATATTGTCCCTTTGGATTTTGATAAAATACATTAACAACTTGAAAGACCTGTAGTGTGTCTATGCTCAGTAAGGAGATAAGCAGGAACTGCATTCCCTGAAGGGCAATATCAGGAGTTACACTGCTGCTGCAAAGGTTAACAGTGCCTAGGTCCTAGGAAAGCATGATCAATTAGTGAGTTTTCTGCTATCTTTTAAAGAGTGTAGTAAGGTCTTATTTTTAAATCCATCCTTCTCAATGCACTTATTTCTACCTTCTAAAATATTACTTTAGAAGCTATACATCTTGCAGCACAGCTGGCTGGACATTTTTTCTTTAACAGTCTCATTCTCGTTCTTCTCCTTCTACCTTGAATTCAGTTACAGCTTTTCTCTTAATGGTGTAGTTGAAACTCCAAGTACTTTAAAAATATCTAGACCTCTGCTTTACACATATAGATTCATATACACGTACACATAAAATGCACACATAAAATGGCTTATACTAAGAAGCAACAAAGAATCATCCTTATGTTATATTAACAAAATGAGGAAAAACAGAGGATGCTTAAAACCAAACAGAACTGAAAGTAAAGGTCTCAGCTGAAAAAGTGTGTCCATTGGAACATACAGAGCATCCATAGAAGGGCCATGAAGCTGGTGAAGCATAGGCCTTATGAGGAGTGCCTGAGGAAATTGGGGTTGTTTAGCCTAGAGAAAATGATGCTGAGGGGAGAGCAATTACTTGAATGGAGGTTGTAGTGAGGTGGGAGTGGATATCTTCTTCCTAGTGACAGTTGATAGCACAAGAAGAAATGGCATAAAGCTGCACCAGGGGAGGTGCAATAATTCTATGATTCTGTATATTACCATTTGTGCACATGCTCCATTACTTAAGTGATAAGCAAATGGTTATAACTGAATGTACTAGATTAACTACCTGATCTAGTAGCATCGTCCCTGCTTACTGCAGGGGGATTGGACTAGATGATCTTTAAAGGTGCCTTCTAACCCAGTACATTCTATGATTCTATGATTCTATGATTCTATGATTCTATGATTCTATGATTCTATGATTCTATGATTCTATGATTCTATTCTATGATTCTATGATTCTATTATGATTCTATGAACTTCACCAAATCTGGATCAAAGCTTTGACAAGGAAGATGTACAGTGTGGCACTTCATGTACTGCAAAAAGTTAGTCCCATTAACACAGAAGATTGTCCTTTGGCAAAACCATAATAGGTATGTCATATGTGTTTTCTGAGGAAAAGCAACAGAATTTGTCCATAAAGGAATAAGCAACTGTCAGGTTGACTATGTAAAATACGATTTTCTTATAGTCTACCAACACTTGTAAATAAATGCTGGTGGGGTGAGGTTTTTTGTTTGTTTTGTTTGTTGGTTTGTTTGTTTGGCTTTGATTTTTAAACAGTGACCTTAAAAAAACCTTACCAGTTAGAACTTGCATTTGATTTGTAAAAGATCTCTGTTAGATAATAATTTGGTATGAACAGTACATGAGAAAACAGAATGAATGATGAATTCTAAAGTGTTTTGGGTGCTGAAAATGGATTCTTTTTTATAGTATTCAGAGACATAACTCATTTTAATATTTGATTACACAGCCTGTTTTTGGCAGGTTTTTTCATAGTGGTACATTTTATATGTGAAATTAACATAAGTTACCACGGATAAACCAGTGTCAAAACATAAGCTAAATGAACCAAGCTGCTAAAATGACTGATAAATGAAAGTAAACAATGAATGAAAGGGAGAATCTTTGCAGGAATTAGAAACAAATTATGTAAAAGACTTTAGAAAGTAGTATAGCTGATATTTAGTAACCTAGAAAACTATTTGATCAAAAAGACCAGCACTAAGATGTAGTATCTGTTATTAGGTGTTCTAAACTAGTTTCATAATTAGACAGAAAATTCAACATTCTGCTTCTCTGTTCCCAGAGTATCTTCTTCTGTCATGAAAAAATGTTGGGTTTAGTCATTTGGTCTGTTGTTAAGTGAAGTTCCTGGTAAAAGCAGAACAGAATGCAACTTACACACACTTCCTGCACATGTACTTGCAAAGCAATTCCACTTAAGTAAATAGGGCTAGTTCCATGATTTAGACCACATGTCTCAGTAAAGGAACAAAGAGTTTAAAGCAAAGGACAATGATTCTTGAATACCTATATAGTATACATTATGGAAGTTTTTGAAATATTTATGCTAATATTTATTTTTAAAGAAGATAAGAAATTTTTGGTGCTACAGGTTACCATATAACTCAGACAAAGTCAACATTATGCCATTCTGCAGGACATGAGCAGAAACGTAGGGAATTATACAGAACTTGTCTCTGTACATAATCAAGACTCAAAAATATTTAATTAAGTTTTTTTAGAGCACAATAAATTGTGTTCTATTTTATTTTAGGAGAAAATATAGACTAACAAGTAAAAAAAAAGAAACCACAGAGGCATAGAGGAAAAAGTTAGTTAGTGGGGCTTGACTCACAATGCTGGCAATGAAATTTGATTATTAAAGAAAATATATGCATGTGAGATAAAAAATTCATGTGAAAACCAACTTTAGTCTTTCAAGCTACCTACAGAAATGTTAATTGTAAATGGCTATTTTCAAAAAGCCTATAATATTTCATTAACTCCACGGCCATACTTTTTCCCCAAGGTCAGTCATTTTCATGTTAATAACTTATTGATAACCTCTAACCATGGAAACCAGAATTAGTGCTACTCAGTTATTTTTTCATGAAGACAAAAAAGTAATAATAATAATAATAATGGCCATTTGCTTTCAGTGTAAACCAAGACTCAAAGATGAGTTTCTGAAAAAGGAAATGAATGTGCAATAAGCAACATGATGCCTATAAACTATTTATGAAAAGAAATTTAACCCACAAATTAAGAGCTAATGGATGAAATATTGCTAAGCATAGTCAGGTGAGTAATGTAGTCTATTTCAGTACAACTCATACAAGTAGAGCTATACAATTTGACTAAAATGAAACCTTAAGCAACATCCGAAACAGCACTAATGTGTGATAGATGCTTACCACAACAGCAATTAAATACTGTGTAGATCATCTAGTACTCTGAATATCTGCTTTATGACTAGAAAACAAATGTGTTCATTTTTGTAGGCCATCTACTCTTTTTTATTTTTATTCCAAATTGCTGATTCAATTGTAAAGACTTCACTGATGTGGCTAATTTCAGTCTAAGTATTTTTCCCACTCTCTTCACCTCTATAACTACTTGCCAAGATAGAAAGCTTTTTCTATAGTTCTAACATCAGTCCCAAATGGTTGCATGATTGTCATCTTGTCTATGTTTGATGTGAGGTATTTGTCACACTGTTTGTGTGTCAGTTACCTGTAGAACGCTCCTAGATACAAATCCAATCATATTTTTGCCTCAGAACAGCCAGGTGTTTAAATTAATCTTCCAGAGATTTTGCTGTGATTTAATTATTTTTTGTCATTATAATTTCATTGTATTGTTTGATAAAAAAACAGGAACAAGCCCTTGACCAATAAACCTGAAGTTAAGCTACCTGCTCAATCTGCTGCTTCTTCAAAATATAGGATGAAAATGAGTTTGTGGAGTTTTAACTTGCTTTGTTGCTAGTGCCACTCTTGTTACTGGTGAATGAGACCCATTTTCCTGCAGAGTTACTGATCTAATGGTTCTATTATCTTTAGTTAATTTCATTTTTGTTTATTTACAGTTCAGGTTTGTTCTGAGCAATGCCACATTGTCCTGATTTCAGTGAAGTTAGTTGTTGAGGATTTTGAAAGCCAAAATTAGATTCTGAAAATATGTTTATAAAATAACTGCTGATTTTAACTTTGCTGATTTGGGAATGTTCAGGTCCATGTAAAATATTAATTTAAAGATTGCCATCAAATTGTTCAGGCAGTATTATCATGTCACTTTTAATCCACAAGAACTGTTCTCCCCCGTTAGTTTCAGCTGAATTTTTCATTAGTGAAAGTTCTCAAAACCTAACTAGCTACAATAATCTGATATGATAATTACTATCTTTGATACATGCCAAGTTTAAAGCAGTTTTTTCTTGTAAAAAAAGCATGAAAGCAGACTGGAACTTCAGGCAATGTACGATAAATTTCTTAAACAAAATGTAGGCTTGTAGCAGGACAAGTTGAATTGGTTCTCTAGAGATTAGACTGATGCATCTACATGGCCATTCATGCCCTGGGTAAACTACAAAATGTCATCTAGTTCACATAATCATCTCTTTCTATAAAGTGGCACGAATCACATTCTAGAAGAATAATAACATCAATTAAAAAAAAAAAAACACAAACAAGCAACTACCAAAAAACTCAACAACAATGTAACAAACAACAAAAAAAAAAACACCCATAAACAAAATACCAAAACTTGGTACTTGCTAATATATTTAGAGAATCAGCATTCCAGGACATATTTAATGGGTAACTGACCCCAGTGTTCACAGTGTTTCTTAAATCACAGAATCACAGAATATTAGGAGCT
>NW_010204064.1:0-9883 GCF_000695765.1 Mesitornis unicolor
CCAGCCAGTTTTTGACCCAGCAAAGCATGTTAGCAGCGTAAAGTGCAGCACCTGCCAGGGTCACAGACTTGAATCCTGCCAGATAAATTGCATTAGGGCTGGAGACCACATGCTACATCATGCAGACCGCTATGGATTTGGTAAATGTGTCAGGGCCATGCATCCTGGGGAAATTGGGATTTAATCCAGTCTAGACTCTATCAGACTCCTTCCTTAGATTTGATGGGGATGTGCTGAGCTGAAGGCGTTTCAGTCAAAGCGGTTCCAACAGCTTTAGTGAATGACAGACACACATAGAGGAAGGAAAAGGAGTTTCACATCCTCTGAAGTTTAAAGTCTCTGCCAGACTTTCAGGCTTCTTGTAAATTGTTTTCCCCCTACAGTATATAGTTACACTGGAGAAAAATCTCTTTCCTTTTCAGAAGTCAGCACAGAAACAAAGCGCAGAATCGTAAGTCCTCGGAATGTCACAAAAAGCTATTGACAGTAATGGGGATGCAGGAGTAAATAGAAACGTTAACAATGGAATCATTTACTTGGTGAATACCTCTGCTTTCTACACAGCAACTTCTCCCTGTCACTGGCAAACACGCTTGACAAGCAGTTAACTATTAGTTTACTACAACGCTACAAATAGCAAAGTGGTTCAAGGCTCAAGGTGTGTACTTCGGAATTACGGCTGCTCTGTGAGTTATTCCCTGTCCTCTTACTCTGATGATGGATGAACTAAAACCTGTAAGCATTTTGTTTCAGGGCAGCTACAAAACCCCGTGCATTTTTATGAGGGACTAAAGGTTAATTCAAACGTACAGTCTGAGGGATGCTGTCAGCTTGTATTTAACACAAGGAGCTCTGGATTCTTTCCTCATTTTTTATGCTTGTCAAATAACTCCTCCACATGCAAAGCATTCCAGCACACGCATGCACCTAAGAAGGGCAAAACCTAGGATAGTTCTTGCCACTTGCAGTTTTCTTTCTTTCTTTTCTCTTTTCTCTTTTCTTTTCTTTTCTTTTCTTTTCTTTTCTTTTCTTTTCTTTTCTTTTCTTTTCTTTTCTTTTCTTTTCTTTTCTTTTCTTTTCTTTTCTTTTCTTTTCTTTTCTTTTCTTTTCTTTTCTTTTCTTTTCTTTTCTTTTCTTTTCTTTTCTTTTCTTTTCTTTTCTTTTCTTTTCTTTTCTTTTCTTTTCTTTTCTTTTCTTTTCTTTTCTTTTCTTTTCTTTTCATTACATTACATTACATTACATTACATTACATTATATTATATCATATCATATCATATCATGTCATATTATACCATATTATACCATATTATACCATATTATATCATATCACATCACATCACATTAATTATATCATATTACATTACATTACATTATATAATATTATATTACAGTATATCATATTATATTACATTACATCACATTATATCATATATCTATCATATATCATATATATAATTTATAATATATATCATTATCTTATCTTATCTTATCTTATCTTATCTTATCTTATCTTATCTTATCTTATCTTACTTTGCCTTGCCTTGCCTTGCCTTGCCTTACCTTACCTTACATTATTTATATTATTTATATTATTTATTTTTTGATACAAGTCTTCTGATACTCTTCTCCTGATATCCAAATTCCCATTCTTTCCCACCCATGCGCCTTGGAGGACTAAAATAGACAGCCAAAGTCATCTCCGTTGGGGTTGCACTTCGCTCCTCTTGGTCAGCCCAAATAAGTCACTTCATTGTGTGAAACAAGGTCTCTGGTTCCAAACAGGTCTCCTTGTTCTGATTCTCTGTGAAATCTCGCTATGGTTTTACCTATGTTTTTAGCCTGCATTAGTCATCATGTTGGGTGCCTTCAAAACACAAACAAATATTTTGTGGTCCATCTCATTCATTGCTATCTCTGAGAAAAGGATTAACAAGGGGATGCAATGCTGTTAAAAATATTGCTTGATTTCCAACAGAGATCATTTTGCAGTTTAGGAGCACAGGGTACTGTGCCCATACAGCAGCTGCCATGGGAAAAATATGAATATTGATAGAAAAACCGCATTATGCATTAGTCAGTCTGCTATACAGTAATATTACTTAGATGAGTGGACCTTTCAGATTAAATACCTGATGAAAAAAAAATGGAGCACAAAGGGAAAAGACCAGAAAAGAGAATTTTTCATTGAGTTCCTCTGATAGTACATACATATTCACACAATTTCTAATCTGGCTGATACAAACTCACTGAACTAACAGGAGCCTTGACAACGGTCTCATTAATTTTTGGTAACAGTCAGCTCAGAGTGTGCCCAGAGTATGCAATTACGAACAAAATACAGGGGTTTTTTTCACCAAACCTTTTGTGTAAATTTAAGTGTGTGCTTAACTGCTTCCCTAAGCAGGGAAGGTCTTAGTGGTAGTGATTTTTCTCCGTCAAGTCTTATGAACGTTTGGTATTGCTATCTGTCCTTTGACAATTTTAATGTTTAGGAGTTGATGGAAAGTCTCAATTTTACAGTTTCTTATTAACTGGCAAGTTTTACAGTCAGGATGGGACGAACCTATTGGTCTCTTCTGACTTCTTCGACAAAGCTAAGCATAAATGCTTCGGTTAATCCAGGTTCTAACGCAGGTGAAATCTCAAGGCATCAAGCAGAGAAAACATCCAAAATAATTAACTCTTTCCATACCAAGACCATTTTTATGTGTTCCTTACTAACATGAGGAAATGAAAAGTCACTCTCTCATATAGGACTTTACAGCCTATTCTCTTTGCCTCTAGTTTCCACATTAATCTGCATTCTTAAACTTTATATATGGCCGGGTATCATCCATGTCTAACATTTACTGCTCTGCCATAGATTTGCAAACAACTAGAATCTGTTTTAGATTGTTTTCCTTTAAAAACCTTCAGGGTTTTGGGTTTTTTTAACAGCTTCTGGTGCACTAACATGTATACCAAACTTTACTGCACTTGCAAAGTGTTTTTCACAGCTGTTATAATGAGCATTTAGGTTCTTGAACACAGTTTCTCCTGTGAATCACAGAATCATTAAGGTTGGAAGAGACCTCTAAGATCATTGAGTCCAACATCAACTCAACCCCACCAAAGCCATAAGTCATGTCCCCAAATGTCATATCCAATCTTTTGACTAGGAAGTGTCTTTAACTTTACTGTTGACTTCTAAATGCAAAGTCTCTGTTTTATTTTCTTTAGTTTTCCTGACCAGCCAGACTGGTCAGGGAAGATGATGCTGTTACTCCATGCTTCTGCTCAGGCCCTGAGGGCACCACCAGCTCTGACTGCTCTCCAAGGCCTCCCCGTTCTTCAAGGCCTACTCCTACCTTGCCCATGGACCAGGACACCATGTCAGCCCCAAAGGCCGTCAGCCCCTGCCCCAGCAACACCACAGCAGGGCTGGTCTCCAGCTCCCCACCACCCTGCCCTGCCTGGCCATGACATCCAAAATCCCAGCCATGCCTTGGCCTGTGTCTGTCACAGAATCACAGAATCACAGATTGTGAGGAGTTGGAAGGGCCCTGGAAAGCTCCCCCAGTGCACCCCCTGCCACAGCAGGATCACCAGAGCAGTCACACAGGAACACGGCCAGGGCTTTGGGGGTCTCCACACAAGGAGACTCCACAACCTCTCTGGGCAGCCTGGGCCATGCTCCAGAACCCTCACACTCACAAACTTTGGCCTCATCTTCAGCTTGAACCTCCTGTGCTCCAGCTTGGGACCATTGCCCCTTGTCCTGGCATTGGCCATCCCAGAGCAGAGCCTGGCTCCTTCCTCCTGACACTGCCCTTTCCCAATGGATCCCCAGGAATGAGGGCACCCCTCAGTCTCCTCTGCTCCAAGCTCAAGAGCCCCAGCTCCCTCAGCCGCTCCTCAGCACGAGATGCTCCACTCCCTCCAGCATCTCATCTCTGTGGCCCTGCTGGACTCTTTCAAGCAGTTCCTGTCCTTCTGGAGCTGAGGGCCCAGCACTGGACACAAGATTGCAGCTGTGGTGTGAGCAGGGCAGAGCAGAGGGGCAGGAGAACCTCTCTGCCCTACAACCACCCCTTCTCATCCATCCCAGGATGGCGTTGGCCTTCTTGGCTCAAGGGCACATTGCTGGCTCATGTTCCCAGGGAGGTGGCCAATGCCCCAGGCTGGGACTGCCCCAGTTTCCAGTGTTCTCCAGCTGCCCTGCTCCTGGCTGAGGTGGCAGGACAGGCCATGGCTGCCAGGTCCTGCCCTGACAGAGCCTTCATAGGAATCCCCCACTTCTTCTGATCCAAGGGAGCCGATGACTCCCACTGTGCTCTAAGTGTGTGCTCCGCTTTCTGCAAAGCAACCTTTGCTGAGACCAGAACCAAACCCCCAATGCTGTCTCAGGTTTTTACAAAAAACAAGTCTACCATTTGGTTTTTTTTAGAATCTGAATTTTAAATCTAATCATTAACGCCCAACATCTTCAAATTGAAAAATAAATGCCACGAGTGTTTGGTACATTTGTAAATGGGTATCATACTTATCCACAGTTATAATAGCATTTTAAACATTCTGACATTCCTTTTTTTAATGAACCATTCTGGTAGTTTAGTTTTAAATGCCTCTCTTTGCATAAAAGACTAGAAAAAATTTTCCGCCTACAGATCCAGATTTCTGGAGTAAAACCACTAACTGGCTAGCTCATCAGGTAGATAGCATTCAGCAAATTGTTCACCAATTTTTGATTCAATGCACTATGGCTTTATTTAGAGATAATTTGTAACTTTGAGAAAGCTTGTATTTGTATGTCATCTCTCTTCTGTAGTTTTCTGTCTGGAATTGGTAATAAAACTCTCATGTCACATTTCTTAGTTCATTCCCAGCTAATAAAGACCCTGAAATGCCAGCCACCCAGTGATGGATATTCTATGTTCTGTTGTTTTGTGTTATTTTCTGAGACAAACAAGGAGAACTGACTGAAACCATAGTGCTGCAGAGTTTAGAAGCTGCCAAACATCCACACCGACAGAAAAATTCAAAATAGTAAAGACGATCAGAAAGGAAACAGACACTGATACTTTACTGGAAGGAGAAGGGAGGGGACAGAAAGGCTTTGTAAGAAATGAGGTGGAAAACAGCATTCCATGGATCAGAGGAGGTTGTGCAGATTTTGCTGCATCTCGGGAAATCTTTGAGTTTGGCAGCTGAAACCAAGTCAACAAGTAGAGGTCCATGGGGCAAGCATATAGGAACCCAAAGCAGTATGGTATAACATCAGAAGTTATCTAAATTTTACCTGATACAATTCCTTGAGTATTTTTTACTTAGGAGTTAACGACACTAGTTTATGTTCTGAAATACAACCTGGTCGTTTTGAATTTCAACCCCATTCTGCTCTTCCAGGATATCACTGTAAGAAGAATGTCCCTGCAGAGTTGTCTCAAACCTTTATTACACTATGAGAGACGAGGGAAGCTCAGGTCTTTTAGAAAGGGACAGCCCCATGGTGGAGACCATGGTGAGACAGGATGCCCATCTGCAACCCATGAAGGGTAATGGTGGAGGAAGGAGGCAGAGAAATCAGGAGTGAAATAGAGCCTGGGAAGAAGGGAAGGATGGGAGAAAGGGGTTTTTTTAGATTTTAAAAAAATTGTTTTTATTTCTCATTATCCTACTTCATTACTAATTGGCAATAAATTAAATTGATTTCCCCAGGTTGAGTCTATTTTGCCTGTAATGGTAATTGGCAAGTTATTTTCCTATCCTTATTTTGACCCATGAACATTTTCCTGTTGTATTTTCTCCTCTTGCACTGTCAAGGTCAACCCACCACATAGCATGAGAACATCAGTGTTTATTGTCCTCTTAAGAGAAAGGAAAAGAGCAGTGCAGGCAGCAGCGAGGTGGTTAATGTGGACAGCTTTATCAGCTTACAAGACCACATCATGTTTTTAAGTTGAGTTGCTATTATAAGAAGATTGCAGAAGTTTTCCTTAATGTAGGTGCACTTATGCAACTTCCAGTTGATACAGAAAATCAAGGAATCTCCCATATTGCTCAAAACAGGCAAGTTTTTAAGCATTCTTTGTGCTGATCATCAAAATCTGGCAGGTCAGTTAAATTTTGGACTGAAATTCACTACCTCCTGATGAGGCTATATTTGAAACTGAATAATCGGAAAAAGAATTGCTGAAACAAATAGCTGTTGATGCAATAAGAAAAGGAAAGCTCTGACTGTTGGGGTCCATCTGTCCCATTAAAGATACCTGCCTGCTATAAACTATAACCTGAAATAGGGCGTCAGACCAGGGGACATAACAGAGCACAAGAATTTATGCAAGGGAGCTTTAGCCTAAGTTTTTGTGTGTCGTGCTTCATCTGAACTCCACACCACTCTACAAGATCAACCAAAGGGATGTCTAACTTCATAATTCCTATCCAGGATGGGAGTTTGAATGCCAGATTATTAATTATAATTGCCTAATTAAAAACTGACTTGCCATAAATTGTCTGCCCTCAAGCCATAAGGACTTCCCAAGAGCACAACTTATTTTATAGTATATGTTACTGACATAATCTATGAAGCTTCAGTCTCCATAGAATGAAGACAAAGAATGGTCATAGCCAGAAATTTTAGATTACATTATATATGGTTCAAAAACAGCGAATCCTTGTTGAAATATTAATTTAAAATCTCGGGTGGAATGATCCTCTTTTCTATTGTTTAAGAATTCAGGTGAGTGATGTATAACATATCTACAGTAATGCTAAATAATTTAATCTACAGAACTGCACAATCAAATAATATATATGGAAAGGAATTAACGTAAAAATAATCATACTGAATAGCACAAACATGCTACATCTTAAAAAAATGGACTGGAATTTTCTGCCCAGAAAATTGAGAACCTCACAGAATCACCCGATTGTTGATGTTGGAAGAGACCTGAGACCATTTCGTCAAACCCAGAGGAGGTTACTCAGGAACATTTTGAGTCAGATTTTTAATATCTGCAAGGACTGAGACTCCACAACCTCTCTGGGCAACTGTTCTGGTGTTCAATCATCCTTATGGTAAACCAGATTTTTCTTAATTTTAAATGACATGTCCTGTATTGAAGTTTTTGTCTCTTTCCTCTTGTCCTGTTGTTGGATACCACTGAGAAGAACCTGGTTGCATTTGCTTTAAGTAGCTGAAAAAAAGAAAGAGCGTTACGTGCATTCAAAATGTTAAACAAATGGCAAAATAGCAATTTTTTTATGTGTTTTTTAAAAGATTATTTTATAAGGAATGCCCTTATTATTTTGTAATACACTTCTGAATCTGATTTTAATGGCTGTTGTAAGTTTAAATGGAAATAGAAACAAGGCCCTAATGTCCACATCTGAGCCTGCCAAGCTGTAGAAACCCTTCTGCCCCACTGCAGAAACAAGACTAACACAAGAATCTCGCACTTATGTTACCCAATATATAGTGCATCCCTCTAAACATTCAAATAAATGGGCCTGAAATCTCCTGAACCTCTGTAATGAAAATGGCTATGTTAATGTTTTACTGCTTACTATATATTTTTCCGTGGGTTATGTTTATTAGAAATATATTGCACTGGGAAGAGTGCATAGAATTAAGTAGTAATTAATTGAGGTTTGGCATTATTTTGTCTGCAGAATGATCAGATTATTTTTATGGAAAAACGGTTTCATTCGATGTGTTAGACTACTTCGGTTTACCATATAAAATATTGCTTTAGGTGGATTCAGTACATTTTTGTAGGCAATTGCAACTTTAAATTAGGTCTTAAAGACTTAATAGCACTTATTACTTTAAATAAACCTAATAAGATCAAGCAATTTCAGTGTAATTTTATTTGAAGTGCATTAGTTGGTTATCCACAGCTGACAAGGACAGATGAGTTCTGCTCGGGGCACTCTTTCATCTGCATTGATCCATGCTAAAAAGACTAATAAAAGTTCTACTGGAATCTTGTGGGACTAAAAATAAGAAGTAAATATAAGATAAGGAGGTTAGCTAAGAACTGTAACCATTGCTATTGTTTAGAAATGTTGGGTTTTTTTAAGATGTGAGCACCAGAAACAAATAAACACTAAAATGACTCGTGGCTTATCTCATAAAATAATTACCTTTTCCTCCACTAAAAGAGGTTTTGCATCACATGGTTCAGCGTGGAGCCAGTTTAGATGGAGAGATAACAAGCAAAACCACATAAATTAATTTTGCTTTCTTAAGTCTAGCAGGAACAAGGAGAAACATTAGGAATAATTGATAGTGACAGGATGAGAGAGATAAAAAGAGATGGACTGGGAAGTATTTAATGGCTCTTTGTGGTATTACATCTGTCACACTTTTTGTGCTACATTAAAGTTTCATTATTTTCATCTTTCTTGTGTTCATATTTTCCCATCCTCTTCTTTCTGCTAAATTTACCAAGTAATACAATGGAGATAATAGAGAGCTATTGCTGCAAATGTCATTGAATCCGGTACTGGACTGAAGAAAGTATCTCAGCCGTGCATTCCTTCTCATAATACATTTTCAATTAATGGCTTTGGGATTCTATACAACATAGACTCACCCTCTCTTTTTTAATAATCCTGTACAATGCAATGAGTTCTAATAGTGAGACTTTCATTATGCAAATGTTAATAACCTGAATCCATTTCATTTGGCTAAAGAAAATTATTGCAGAAGTCTGCTTACTGAAGTTTATTCCTCTAAGGGGTTGTCTTCTACAGGGTCTTAAAACAAAAGGGTTAACTTTGCTTGTCTGAAAGATAACGGATATAATCTGAGTTATTCAGGTTTCCCTTAGCTCAATTGTCTTTCTTCCATCTCTGTACTTTTTGGGCCTGCAATTGTAACTCAATGTTTGAGTCATTTGGAAAAACATAGAAAATTATGAGCTTACCTTGACCTGGGGGTGGCCTCACAGCTTGCTTTGGTGCCTGCTTCTGCTTTCAGCTATTCCTTGGTCTGTCCCTTAACTCCTCAGCTTGTACCGCTACCTTGACAATTGGGCTTTTGTGCTGCTTCTCCATTTCTTTCCCAGGATTTTGCAGTCACCTCCAAAATTTCTTTCAGGTGCGGTCAATTTTCACCTATCTTATGTCTCTTTTGCTGTTTAATGGGCTACTGCAGTAATTTGTTCTGATCCATTCCCCTTCTGCCATCAGGTAAGGCTTTGTTAATGTCATTGCCAACCACATCTAGCCCATGTCAACTGCCATGCCTGGGCACAGAGCTGCAGAACTTGGCCCACCCAACCTTCCAGTATTTGCCACAGCTTCTCTGGGCAACCTGTTCCAATGTCATAGAGTCACAGAATGCATTGCGTTGGGAGCGATTTTCCAGAAAATTCCAGTCCTCTTCATAGGACTGGAAGAGCTGCTGTATGAAGAAAGGCTGAGAAAAGTGGGCCTGCTCAGCCCTGGGAAATGAAGGCTTAGAGGGGACCTTATCACCATGGACCAGTGCATAAAGGCTGGCACCAAGAGGACAAAGACTCCCTTTAACAAGGAGTCCTATGGAGAAGATGAGGGGCAATGGACACAAGTTGTGTCTGGAGAGATTCCCACTGAACTCCATAAGAAATTTGTTTACCAGGAGATCAATCAGACATTGGAATAATCCATCAATGAGATACTGGAATAATCTATCAATGAGATATTGGAATAATCTATCAATGAGACATTGGGATAATCCATCAATGAGATATTGGAATAATCCATCAATTAGATATTGGAACAATCCATCAATTAGATATTGGAATAATCCATCAATGAGATATTGGAATAATCTATCAATGAGATATTGGAATAATCTATCAATGAGATATTGGAATAATCTATCAATGAGATATTGGAATAATCCATCAATTAGATA
>NW_010204064.1:9927-13829 GCF_000695765.1 Mesitornis unicolor
GGAATAATCTATCAATGAGATATTGGAATAATCTATCAATGAGATATTGGAATAATCCATCAATTAGATATTGAAATAATCTATCAATGAGATATTGGAATAATCCATCAATGAGATATTGGAATAATCCATCAATAAGATATTGGAATAATCCATCAATGAGATATTGGAATAATCTATCAATGAGATATTGGAATAATCCATCAATGAGATATTGGAATAATCCATCAATAAGGTATTGGAATAATCTATCAATGAGATATTGGAGCAATCTATCAATAAGATATTGGAATAAACTATCAATGAGATAGTGGAACAATCTCCAGGGGAAGTGGTGAATTCCCATACACTGGTCAGTTTGAAGACTCAGCTTGACAGGGGCTGACTCATCTCATTTAAACAATAATTTTACCTGGAGAGGTTGGACTGGATGATCCCTGTGGGCCCTGCCAAGGGATTCTGTGATGACCATCCCATCCAACCCCTGCAGTGATCAGGGGTGTTGTCACCAGATCAGGTTGCTCAGAGCCCCATTAAGCCTGAAGAAAGCCTGAAACAAAGCAAATGTGGCATTTGCAATTTACAGAGGTTGGGTATAGAAACCCTTCTGCTCAGCAGAGGATGTGTAGGAAAATTCTCAGAAATCTATCTTTTTCTCTTAATATTTGATTTCTCTCCTGTTTTACTTTTCTTTCCAGCTGCCTCTGGTTGCCTTGTGTGACAAACAGGATCCAGAAAAATGGTTTAGCAGCAAATGTGACTCTATGGACTGCAAATGGAGCTGTGTGTACGAAGGGTAGGGAGAAGCACCGATTCCTTACAATCACATACAGACATCATGTATAAAAGATTTTCACACTGATTTTTACTTTTCCCCCCTCAAAATTAACCTTTTGTATTTCTCTTAAGCTTATCTCCACGGTTCATCCCAGGTCAGACCGAAGATAAAAATCTTCTCTCCACCAGCCTAATGGTTCCTCTGATTTTTCGGTGATGATAATTTCATTTCTCCCAGTGATCATTTCTTAGTTATTCAGCCTGTTTTTAACAACTACAGATGGATATAAAAAGGATCTGAAGAAGAGACATTCATTAGCAAGTGAGCATTCAGGGATTAGAAAAGCCTGCCTGATTCACGAAGCAGAAATGGCATTTAGTACCCAAGTCCCCTCCTAGAGAAAATTAGCAAAGGCTGCGGCGAAGTTAAAGCCTGCTGGTTGCGAAATTGGAAATTGGTTTCCTGGGGCTCTCTGTAAACTCTTCATTACTTTACTCAATCACGGTTCATTAGCGAGTTAACAGACAGAGAGGGCCAGCCCATGCCGGGAGATGTTCGGCGCTTCCATCTCCTTGAACACTGCTTAAATCTTGAATGTCATGGCGAATTAGGTGTTGTGTCAAACTGCACCTCCTCATCGGCTGCGGCATGGCCAGCACACAGATCATGGCCACTTAACCTCCGTAAATCATCAGGGGCTTTTTATTACGCTTTTCGGGGTGTACCGCGTGGGTTTTAATTCACAGAATCACACAGAATCACACAGAATCCCAGACCGTTAGGGACTGGAAGGGACCTCAAAAGCTCATCCAGTCCAATCCCCTGCCGGAGCAGGAACACCCAGATGAGGTTGCACAGGAAGGCGTCCAGGCGGGTTTTGAATGTCTCCAGAGAAGGAGACAATTCAAAGCGACTCGGGCGGAACAAACAGGAGATCTCAAAAGGCACCCAAGAAAGAAATAAGTTAGAAAAACCTCATTCAGGGTTGCATGTAAAATGGATTTAGTGTCTCTTATTAACCCAAACCTCATTTGCTAGAAGAAAACATCTGCAGGTGACATTATTGCCATAAAATGGAAAGTCAAAATAGCCATTAAGTTTCTGGGAGATGTTCGTATCTTAGCTACAAAATAATTTTGAATTACAGCCGAGTGCCAATTACCTAGAACCCCACCTGAGTACCCCAGTATCTGTTTCCTATTAAATACCATTGTGTTTCTCTACAGTGTTGCCTGATTTTCCAGAAAAAATATTTGCTCTATATAGTTCAAATCGGTGAAATGAGCTGTATAAAAATTATTGGAGAATTAAACTGCTTCTCTGCAGCTGCTATCTGTATGAACTTTTCATGGTATAGTTTTCATGAGCTTTCATGGATTTTGAAAATAAAAGGTAAGCTGGGCACTAATTGAACTGCTGAAAATTACCTATTTAGAGTTCCTTTAGTCCAAACCATTCCCAGTTTGTGGGGTTAATGGGAATAACTGGTGATGCTCTTGGTTTTGCCCCATTGCAACAGGGTAGATAACAGCAATGTCCTGCCTTCACCTTATGGTGATGCTTGACACAAAGGTCTGTGAGCCGATGCTTTGGTGTGTCTTGGATAAGAGCAATACCAAATGGTTGAGAGGCTCTGGATAGAGAGTGATTACTTCTGAAGTCCCTTTGTGAAAAATCTTGATTTTGGGGGGCTTTTTCTGGGGCTACCTAATGGAGTTACTCATTTTCAAGTACTACACGTGTTCAGTGGATCCCGTGGCTGGTGGTTGGGTGCCCCATTGGTTCTTTCTGTCCAATACTAAAAAAGGGGCTTTTGAGAATCTGCAAACCAGACTAGAACCACATAGAGCCTGGATAAGTGCCATGGTATACCCCAAAATCATAGAATATGTTGGGTTGGAAGGGACCTCTAAAGCTGATCCAGTCCAACCCTGCAGTGACAGGGACATTGGTACCAGATCAGGTTGCTCAGACCCCATCAAGCCTGGCCTTGAACATCTCCAGGGATGGGGCCTGCACCACCTCTGGGCAACCTGTGCCACTGATCGACCACCTCCTGGGGAAGAGCTTTTTCCTCAGATCCAACCTAAATCTGCCCTTTTCCAGTTTAAAATCATCATCCCTCGTCCTATCGCTCCATGTCCCAGTGGACAGCTCTTCCCCAGACTTCTTATAGGCACCTTTCAGGTCCTGGAAGGCCGCAATAAGGTGCCCCCAGAGATTTCTCTTCTCCAGGCTGAACAACCCCAACTCTCTCAGCTGTCCTCATAGCAGAGCTGCTCCAGCCCCTGATCATCTTTATGGCCTCCTCTGGACCCGCTCCAGCACTTCAATGTCCTTTTTTGTGCTGGGGACTCCAAAGCTGGACGCAGCACTGCAGGTGGGGTCCTTTGCACATAGTCCTGGCCAATACACACCACAGCTTCTTTTCAACCTGGCACTTGGGTCCCTCATATGTGGGGATTGAACAGAGAACTGGTGCATGCTTGGATCTCTCTGGGACTGCACAAAATGCTTTAGGTGCTATAAGAGTTGAGGTTTGAAAGCTGTTTTCCTCATCTAATCCTTGCCTTGGCTAATCTGGTCATTATCGCTGTGAGTGCTCATACTGGGCTTCCACTGCCATTGCCATTTCCAACTGACTGTTATTTATTCTTGCAAATTCAGTAAAATACGGCAAACTGCAATTTGGAAAATATGCTTCATCCATGGTGCCTGAGGGAGCAACAAAATATTCTCATGCCGTCATCTGTAGAGTTTTCACATAATGAACTTGTCAGTGCGCACATATGCTCCTTTCTTTATGGGGTTCTGACATCTGTTTGATGGATTATAACCTAATTTACTCTAAAGACAATTGACCTGCTGAGGGTTGGCTTTTTGTTATAACTGTTATCAAAACAATTAATCACTCTCTAATTTATTGTCAAGACTGCAGTTGTTCGCAAGCCTAACACAAAGAACTAGTGCAACTGTTGTAATGCATAGAAAATACACAAAAGAAAACCTGTTGAAAAGATACACAGCGTGAAGTAGGAATGGGGTGGCCGGTGACCCAGCTGAAAACTTGAGAATATTATGAGTGTGCAGACGTCACACAGAATCACAGAATCCCAGACCGTTA
>NW_010204065.1:0-1549 GCF_000695765.1 Mesitornis unicolor
GTCCAGAGGAGAGCAACGAGGCTGGTGAGGGACTAGAGGGAAGGTTTTATAATGAGAGGCTAAGGGAGCTGGGGTTGTTTAGCCTGGAGAAGAGGAGATTTAGGGGACACCTTATCACTCTCTACAACTACCTGAAGAGAGGTTGTAGTCAGGTGGGGGCCAGGCACTTACCCCAGGCAACTGGTGACAAGAGGAGAGGGCAGAGCCAGAAGCTGTGCCAGGGGAGGTTTAGGCTGGATATTAGAAAGCTCTGTTTCATGGAGAGGGCGATCAGGCATTGGAATTTACTGCCCAGGGAGGGGGTGGAGTCACCATCCCTGGAGGTGTTTAAGGAAAGGCTGGATGTGGCACTTAGTGCCATGGTCTAGCCAATGTGGTAGTGTTAGGTCACAGGCTGGACTTGATGATCTCAGAGGCCTTTTCCAGCCTCGGTAATTCTGTGATTCTGTAATGTTTATTTGTGAAACACTGAGATGTGAAAATACTGCCCTGGCCTCATAACCAATACTTCCTGTACTGTTTCATTATACAGCATATAAAGCAGGGAAATGACAGCTCTCTTTTTTGAAGACTTAATTCCCAGTTGCATTAAATTTTCCCTGGATCTTTTTGTATGACCGTATTATAAAAGAAATTATATTATTTGATGTGGATTTTATTCACTGAATAAATTGGCCTGGAATTTAACATTATTAGCATTTAAGAAAATACTGAGAGCATTATAGGAAATATTGAAAGAGCTGGAACTGACACATTTGCCATAAGTTTAACAGAGCTGTATTTGAAAAAGATGCGCATGCAAAGATACCAAGGCATAATGAAGCCTCCTACACACACCATGGAATGAAATATTTATACCATAATCATACTATTAATAAAATGATGGATCAGCCAGTGTCTGCTGCAGCACGACTCAGCTGAGAGACTGGTTACTGTCTAGAGGAGCAAAGCAACAGAAGAACTGAGGAGCAGAAGCATATGGACCAGCTTGGGAATCCTTGTCCTGAATTAGCTGTGTAATTGTCTAATGCTCTGGCTTTGCAAAACAGTCACACGTTGTAGCTGGCGCTGTCCCCACCTTTGTTCCTTTTGTGAAGCCAGGGGCCGGGGAGCAGAGGAAAGGTCTGCACCTTGGGTGGATCTCGGCAAGTGCTGGGGGGGCTCTGCAGTCTGCAGGCACCTGCCTTGTGTGCAGTTGTTGGCAGATGTATTACTGAGGCCATCAGGAATGGTTGGGCTTGATCAGAGCATGGCAATCTCAGGGGTTTTGCTGTCAGTTGCTATGCCAATCAGAGTGTTGCTGTGCTGCTGAACAGGTCATCTTCTCCTCTTTGGACTTGGCCCAGATTCCAAGCTTTAAAGAAAAAGATAATAAGAGGTTTCTGTAGTGAAGGAATGACAGATGGAAAGGAGAGGAACAGTGTGTTTGGACTGTAAACTGGTGCTGTGGGGTCAAATCTTAGACATGCCCTTAAGGGTAACGGTACAGGAAAATTTAACTAATAGACACTTTCTTGGTGCTCTCCTGGTTGCTTTCCCGATTCCTGCT
>NW_010204065.1:1580-27207 GCF_000695765.1 Mesitornis unicolor
GAGGTAGCTCAGGGACCTCTTGTTAGCTGGGAATGGGAGGGTGATGTTTCTCACAAGCATGGTGAGGACACTGGCCCTTGATCTGTGTGGTCCCCAGCCTCGCACCCAACACATCTCCCAGACCTGTCTGGATGCCCAGGTCTGCACCAGTTCAGACTTCTCCTGACATCAGAGCACTATACGTGGGCACCTCCCAGAGAGCCTGCCTAGAGAAAAGCTGTCTGTGGTTTTGCCTTTTTATTTAGCCATGTCTTTCTCCTCTTTCTCTCTCCTTTTTGTTCTGTGCTTCATGCACCTTAATTTTTATCTCGTGTTGTGAGAACTAACTGCAAAGCAGATGCTAATTAAGCAGTTACTCTGGGCTAGCGTCCATATGTAATGAACTCCCAGGGATGCTGGTTTCTGCACGTGTATTGTAGTGTTAAACAGTTTGATTTCCTGTTGTTCTGTGTCCCTCTTGTGCTCTGCCATGGCCTGGAAGTCTGGCTGGATAACTTGTCCCCTGGCACTGCAGCACACCACTGGGCAGGCACCCAGCCTGCCTCCTTGACAGGAGGAATTAGGGTAGCAATGCCCAGCGTTTCACTGCATGGAGAGAGGTGAATGGATAATCAGATACTGCAATCGGCCGTAACTGGATATTTTCCTCCCAGAACACTCCTGTGTTCCTCTGTTGACATGAGTGTTTTCCTCCACACTGAATTGCTGAGGCTTAAGAAAGAACAACTGCAAATTTTGTTGAGAGTTTGTTACAAATATGATCTATTGCCATGAGGAAGTAACTAGCAGGAAATGCACAGCCTGCAGCTTTGTTCTGTCGGCTCACCCAAGCTAAATCAGTTTTGACTGGAGTATATTTGGGTAGGTTCCTCACCTCTGTCTCTTTCTCTGTCCCCAAAGACGCTATTACCGGTGGCTTGGGCTGGCCAGAAAACAGATGAGGAGTACTCTGAGGTTTTAAAATTGCTTTTTTGTCTGAAAAAAAGAGGAAGCCTTTCAAATAGCTTCCTTGAAGTAGGGTGCAGAGCAGCCAATATTTTAATAACGAAAGCGTCACAAGAGGAAGGCAGAGTCTGTGGAAGTCCCTTCTTTACTTTCTGGGGGTGAGAGAGGCCCTCCTCAGTTGGAGCTCTGGCCCTGAGGAGGGCAGTGCTCTGCTCTGCACAGGCTAAAGCAGCGCTTGGACTTTGCCTGTTGAATCCAGGCAGGGAGGGAGGATGCCTCAACGTGTCACGGAGCTGGGCTGCTCTGGAAATGCAGCTTTTGTAAAAAAAAGATCCATTTCTGGATCTCAGTTTTATTTTTAACAAAATAGGGTTTTTTACAAGAAAAAGAAATTATGTATTTGTAAGTTGGTTATGTTTGTGGCTCAGTTGAGAGCAGGAGCAAACCAGAACAGTGGTACAAATGCACTGGACTGTGAGAAATCCCCTTTCCAAACAGAAATAAAATTGATTTTGAATCCTCCTTGACATCACCCGGCTCATGTAACTTTTAGTTGGAGCAGAGGTTTTAAATTTGACCAAAACTAAGTTTAAGTTACTTTCTTCTACCCTCTGTCCCGGTCCATTTCCATCAGGTAGTGTTTCAGTAGGAAAACAATTTACCAGCTTTCAGAAGAGTCTGTGGGACTGATTCTTCTGTATACAGCGATGTGGGTCCATTCTGTAGGTCCAGGAGGGTAAGCTAGCAGGCATACACAAAGCCTTGGTACTCGAGTCCTCGTAACATCATTGTAGTACTTTATGCAACTGGACAAGGATATCCTGGTAGACATTATCATGAAACATTAGCTAAAGATGGAAGTACACAAATGGTTAAAAAACAATAGCCGAAAACAGTGAGGGGTCAGATTTCAGGCTTTCAGATGAATGTTATTAATGTGGTATTATAATAATTACTATATTGACAGAAGTTTAGATTTTCATATATATATATACACACACATAAATATATATATACACACACATATATATGTATCTTGCTTTCAAAGTCAGGTTATCCCAAAATGAGTTAAAAGAACGATGAGTGCAGTAGGTGACATCGTGCACAGAAGTGGCAGCCATTGCAGGCCAAATAATCCAGGTTACCAGTGGCCACATTTTCAAAAGGGTGAGGGGTTTTTTCCTGTAATTCTGTGCATGTCTGAATCTGGCTGCAAATATGCAGAGCTGAGTGAAGGCAACTACGGAGGAGAGCCAAGTGCTTGGTGATGTCTGCTACTAAGGTGCTCAGGTGAGAGTAGGGTCCTTCAGGGAAACCGTTCCAAACTGGCAGGTCCCAGGACTTGGAAACTCTTTCGGTTCTTCTGAGTACTTGGAAAATTGAGGCAGAGCAGTGAGCTGCACGCAGGTCTGGCCATGGGCGTACTGTGTCCTTGATGCCGTTCCTTGCCCTCCTGTCTGGAAACAGCCGTGGGAACAGCAGGTGACCCACAGCAAGGGCAGTGGTTCCACCATCTGCACAGAGCCCCGGGGCTGTGCAGCAGGAGGGAAAAGGCTTCTGCGTCTCACATATCTCTCAAACCGGTTTCCCTCTAACGAGTCTCTTCTTACCTTATTTAATTGGTGTATTTGATGTAAAATGTGTATGCAGTGTGGTAAAACAAGATACTCGAACATGCAGCTAACCTTCTGTAATAGTATTTCACTCAATAGGGAAATACAGCAATAGGTCATTTTCTAAATGAAATTATTTTGCTTTGAGTTTTCTGAAGTTCACTTTAGTACCAAGCAAAGAATGTGTTTGGAATTTTTCCTCTCTGTTGTTAAACTATAGGATCTCTCTGAAACTGCAATTCAGTGTGAAAAAGGAGCATCAGATTTTACTAGATATCTGACAGATTTGGTGAATTTTGGCAGTGACAGAGAGGAAATGCTAAACAAAGTGGTTACTGTATATTCTGTTGCCTTAGAGACTGAAACATCTGTATCCATGCAGGCAAGTGATGCAGACATGGTAAGATTTGACTTCCTTACATTCCTGTGTTCGTCTTGCTGTCAATGGAAATGTTTTATGGTGGGAATATGCTGGGCTTCTTTAGCCTTGTATTTATCTGGTTGTGTGGCATGTCTTGGACTAGGAGGGCTTTTTAATTAAAAGTCTAACTCTGAAGTCAGGACGCTCCCTAAGAAAAGATGCTTTTACATGAATAATTTTTCAAGATGAACTTGGAGGGACTTGAAATGATTGTTGTACTGGTGATAATTGTTGGATTTGTGAAGGTACTTGAGCATCTGGGTCTCCTAGAAGACAATTATGAAGGTAGGATCTTAAGAAATCGAAAATATTTTATTCTGAAAGCCCTTTGCTGCAGAGCATTATACTTTAATCTGTATGTGTTTGTGCAGTGTTTGAGTATCAGAGGAGCTGAATAGTAGCTGAAATAACTTTAAATGCTTTCTTTAGACTATCGAGATGTATTTAAATGTCAATATAGTATTTTAGCTCTCGTTGCAGCTCTGAAAATATATGTGACATGATCTTAAACCATTCTTTGTCTGTGTTTAAGATTGTTTCAAGAACTTCAATATGGATTTGTATGCTTTAGTAAACTGCAGCTTGCATCCCGGAGCTCTGAATGAAAGAAGGGTTTGCATTTTAGTAAGTTTATCGTCGTAATTTCTCAATTTGTTCTAATTGCTGGAAATGTCATGGCTTATTTTTAGATATTGGCTATTACTAACAGAAAATCCCAAAACCTTACTGGGCTTATTTGGATGAATGTTTCTGTCATAAGCAGTTTAGCCCTCTTTCAGAATATTTGTCTTTAACAATTCTGCCTGGTCTCACTCTCTAGTTTCGTGTATGTTTCAGGAAAACACTACCGATTGAAATGTAAATATGCTCTGTAGAAGGTAGTTTGAGGGAGCTGACTGTAAAGACAATCTAATTTTTGTTACCTCTCTGTTTTTATAAACAGTGTGATTCATGTAGAAACATGGCAATGTTAAATAGAGGCAGAAGAGATGAGTTTTAGTCAGTGAGCTCTATAAATCAAAACGTGTCTGTGCAGATAGCCTCACTGTTTAATAGGAAGAGTAGATTTACAGTGTTCCTAAATGTTCCTGAATACAATATACATTGAACAGCTGCTTTTTATAGAAACTTGAGCATCGTTTTTCATGGCAAGCCAGAAGTCCGCAGGTATTAAAATAACCTTCAGCTACCCACAGATACCAAACAATTTCTCCTTTCTGCTTCAGAGCTCATGACAACCTGGAAAAGTTGAGGTTGCTGGCCTCATATTAATTACATGACGACATTAAGTACAAGGCTCCAAGAACCTTGGAGACTAGCAGCAAGTGCTTTACTGGAAGAAAAGAGTTATAAAACTTTTGGCTCATTGGTTGTTTGCTTTATTTTAGTTCTCCTGCATGTACTTTTTTCCTCTTCTTCCTGCTGCTTTGATTATTGTCCCTGACCTCTTATATGTTAGGATTAATTCAGGGGTGTCTGGTGATAATTGTTGCACAGCATTTTGAAGCTAAGGCAGTAATACAGATTGTTTAGCAATTGTTTTATGTACCAGCTCTACCTTTGCAAGGTCTATTGAAATGATCAAATTGTGCAAGCAAGACAGAGTGCCACCAGAACAATGCATTTACTCTGGCTTTTGTGAGCCTTCAGAAGCCTGTGTGCTGCTGTCCCAGAAAAGCGTTATACGTACCCGAGGTACAGTTAATTTCCTGTCCCGACTCTAGCAAAGTCCGTTATGAATTGGTCAGTCTGAGCACCTGGTATTTTGGAGTGCTTTTCTTGTCTGCCAGAATGCATTGAGCACTGAAGAAGGAAGCTTTAGGAGACAGCGCTTCTTGGGTTTGCGTAGCTGCATCGTCCCGGTGCCCAGTTCCCCTCACGTGCTTCTGAGCCATACTCTTGTCATGAGAGGGGAGTTGCACATTTGGTATTCCTAATGCCTAAGGAGAGGGAAAGTTTGGGATATTTAAAGAATTCAAAGCGAATCATAATTATGATGTTGTTTTCTGATGAAGTTTAAATGAAAATATTAGGCAGGAGATAATTTGGTGAATTATACTGAAAAAGGGATAAGATAAACTTTACAGCAAGATGTTAGAACTTCAAGTGAAGTTGACATATTTGGACTCTGTAGTTTGAACATTTATACAATTTATGGCTTTATTCCACTTGCTTCTGCAATGTCCACCCTTGTGTAAGAATGTGCAGCCTACATATACTTTAGTGAAGCTGTTCTCCTTGTAAAGTCTGCTGCTTGCTTTGCTTTAATGGTAAGATAACTTGAATCAGATTGTCATTATAATACAGCAGAGACCATTGACTGTTTGTTACAATAGGTTAGTTCTTAATGCTTGCGTGCTGGTTGTTATACCCAAAAAATTGTACTTAATGTTCTAGTGAGAAAAATTTTTAACTTCTGTTAACTTCTGTTAACTTCCACTGATTTTAATAGCCCTGCTTGACCCTGTAGGACTTACAGAGTATGATGCTGCAATGGAATCTACACTGCCAGTATAGTGTAAATTCCTCCACGTGGCTTATCCTGGCAAGAAAACAAATTTCTGTGGCCACACTTCATTAAGCAAAGAGAAAGTAGGTATCACGTATATACAGCAGTAGAAAGGTGCTTACTAAATCTCAAGCACAGCATATGGAATGCTAGCAAACAACAGCTGAAATCGCTGGAAGGTTTCTGCTGGCCTAGATAACTCCTAGCTGCGGTTCCCCAAACAGTTGTGGGCCTCATTTATACTGGACAGCTTACAACAGTACACTGCTAACATACTGTCTACATGTGGAAACCAAGGGAATTTTTATTTAAACTGGTCAGTACTATTTGTATAGAAACTTTTAAAGTGACTTTTACAAATATGAAATCTAAAATCTATGTTTTTTTTAAATGGCGGATGAGGACCAGAATTACCATGAGCAGAAACAAGCTGAACTTCTTGAAACTCTGTACCCTTCCAGCCAGTAGTGGATATGCTCTTCTGAAGGTCACTGTCACTGAAAGGGGATGCCAGCTTTGGAGTTTGAGTGCTCAGCTCTGTCTGGCCTTTTGCTCATCTCCTAACATTTGTGGGCATCTGGACAGGAGAGCCCGCTGAGAAGACTTTAAAGGTGCTACTGAGAAGTGCCTCTGTCTAAACCCCATGTGGAGCACTCAAACTTATAAACTGCTCTACAAAAGCATTAACTCGAATCACCTGTCATTAACTGAGCAAAGAGGAGGACTTCCGAATTTTCCTAACTGTGCTTTTATTTGTATCCAAAACTGGTTTTTGAAACAACATACAAAAATCCACAACAACCCAAATCCTTCCATGCCATTCCTCGTCTGCTCCATTTGTATTAAAATAGAGGTGAGAACAGTTTTTGTAGCAGCTGCTTAATATTAGAGGATCCTGGGGAAAACTGCCGTATTTCAGTGTATTTCAGTTTACGAGGTACCAGAATTCGTTATGGGGTAAAGGGAAGGAGTGAAGTTTCCCCCAGCAGACCAGAAGGCAGCTTCCAGCTCCCTTGAGATACGAGATTTGATAGCTTTCAGTGATGAAGAGCCACAGTTCCTCTTCAGAGACTCCTGTACTGGCCATGACTTAGCAGGGAGTACCAAACTAAAATTTCATTCTGAGCTGTTAAAAGCCAAACTTGCACTTTCTTTTTGTTTTAGCGTAATCCCCATCTCTTCTGCCACTGGAAATGGTACAGTCGTCTGATGGTGTCACAGATTTATAATACTATCTCTCAGTACTGAATTAATGTTTATGTTCATAAACCACTTTTGTAAAGACAAAAGAAGCTCATTGTAGGCCAGTCCGGACCAAATGGGAGTAATTTGCTCCAAGAATCATCACACTGCAGGGTCTAAAGTATCACCCAGTATGCTCCCAGAATTGGTCTTGTGCCTCGCATTTCTAGCACGCTCTGTCCACCCCACCAACACTGCAGTAATTATTTGTAATAATTACTTAATACAGAAAGCCTTAGCCCTTTGCAGGGAGGTGTCTTTGCTGACAGCCATCCCTGCACGCTGATTTCCCGTCACCGCTTCACACGGGGCTGGGCTCGTGCTCAGCCTTGAGCCCGCGCGGTGGTGCGCAGCACGAGGAGCGCCGTGCTCAGCAGCACGCGCATCGTGAGTGCAGAGGACTCAAATCCCTGGGGTCCGAGTGTCATGGAAACCATTCCCTGCAGGGTGTGACACTGTGTTAAACAGAGGTGGTTACCCCGTGAAAGGCCGTGTGTCTGGGTGGTTCCTGCGTCGTGATGTCACTAATGTTACAGAACCAGCGTTCTCGTGAATGGTGCAGAGGAGCGACCGTAGTGTCTGCAATGCACATTGTATGGCTGTGATGTGGTGGGAGAGGGAAGGGATGCTAAGGGGCTCCAGAGAGAGGCAGACCGATGAGATGATCCTGTTGACCACTGAATTTAAAATCTTCACGTGGTTTGTAGTCTTAGTTTGGTTTGAACACTTGTATATTAATTCCCACCTTTTTGGGAGCCAATAGCATGTAATCTTGAACTTTTAATTGTCTGTTTCTCAAATCTCTCAGCTCCTTTTAATTTTCCTCCCTTATTTTCTTTAAAAAGGTGCCTTTTTAAATCCAATCCCTGGCTCACTACCCCTACATTGCTTCGCTCCAGCCTGGCTGTTTGGCAGCTCTTGAGTGTTGGACAAAGGTTTTTGATAAAAGCCAGCTGCAATGTTCTTGAGGCAGTGGTAGGAATGATGCTGCTGCAGTATGCATGGCTCTGTGTGTGGCTAACTGGATGGAGCATCTGAACATGAGCAGGGACATCTCAGACTGTGCTGGCACTTTTAGGCAGCAAAAGGCAAGAGCACTGCTATTTCTGTGGTCACAGAACAGACTGGAAGCCCTGATTGTGTATTTTCTGTGCCCACAAACCAGGATTTTCCCTTTGCTAATACCCTTTCCAGCCCATCTGTGACTGCTCTTCCTCTTAAAAAAACTAAAATTCACTATGCCAGTGCTCCTGAATGAGCTCAGAGGGCTTTCCTCGAACGTACAGGAATGGCTGTGCTGTGGGTAGTCTGAGCCAAAAAAGCATCTTCCAGAACAACCAACAAGACAACTCTGTGTATATGTTTGCCTTTATGACCTGTGAGAGACCTACTGTACTGGCGAAAGGCTCAGAGCTGGCCAGCTGTTGCATGCTTGCTGGCTGAAAAGAAATGGTTACCAGATGTTTTCCTGGTGTTACCCTAGCAGTTATGGCATGGCTGTTTGCTGTCACTCTTCCCATACGTGTTGGTACTTGGTACACGCTTGGTGCACACTGACTCCTTTGCCACAGCATGCCACACAACGTGCCTCCAAGAGAGCCTCCAGCTCCTGGTCAACACAAGTTACTGCCATTAATCTATAAATGGGCAGTTTGAGTGGTATTATTTGGTTTCATTAATGAACACAAATTGGGTTGTATGCTTCAACTTGGAACTTTTAAATGGAAAGGTACCAAATCAATAGACTCTAAACCCTAAGAAACTGCAGTGTGTGCTATTATGTACTGCTGTGCACATAATAAACCTCTGTTTTTGCTCTGCCACCACTGACAGACTCATCTTAGTGATTATCTAGTTAATTCCCTCCTTAGAAGTTGAGTGAGAGATCATCACAGCAGACTTGGTGCAAGTAATGCAGAAACAGGATCCTAACGTTTTTCCACTAATCGTACACTGCTCTTGGTTTGTAATATCAGCTGGGTACTTTACATCTCTGCTTATCACCTACACTTGAAAAATATTTCCACTGAAATTGCTTGATGCTTTCCACGTAAATATACAGCTGCATCTTTCTTATATTCAGTGTACTTGGGCATACACACTTTCTTCAGATGTAGAAAGTAACAGAATAAGATACTATTGCACTGTATAATTCCCAACAAGCTGTCAAGATGAAGAAGGGAGCAAAGCAGATTAGGGCAGAAGAACATACCTCTACTCTCAGGTGGGGAGGAGCATGCACTGCAGGTAGGGCAGGATGGGCAACAATAGTCTTTCCCTGACTCCTACTACTACATAAGATAGGAGAACTTCTGAAAACATTACAAAAATTCTGCCTTCTAAACGCATTTTTCAGTCCTGTCTTGTATCACGGTGGCTGAGTGGAATTGCTTTCCCTCATTGGCACACTGCTGTCATTTTTGGTCTTCCTCGATATAAAGAAAAATGGTTTTTTTGATCTGGCAGGCAGTCTGTGTTTATATCAGCTGCTGTGTCAGTTTACCAAACATCCTAGACAGAGGACATCAGCAAGGAGGATGAGAGGATTTGATAATTCTTATGGGAGTGGAATTGACTTTTTGGGAGAGAGAAGGTCTGTTTCTCACACATTGTCTAGATGGGCCTGACATCTTTTTGTCAGGCAGCTCCGAGTGTGGAGGGAGTAAAGATGTAATTGGGGCTAACCTGCTTCACGTGTCAGAGGAGACTGAAGGGTAAGTTGTAGCTGAAGGCCCAACGTGGTAACAAAACAAGCTCAAATGGCTCTTGGCAGCACAGACGGCAAGGAGGCATTTTAACCAGTACTGAGTGTTCTTTCCTTCTTTCCTCCTGAAAGAAAGTGCTAAAACACTGTATTTTATCTTGGAAATCTGTTTGTACAGTGAGTCGCATACTGTGATCATGCTCCTTACTTTTCCTATCATAAACTGCGGTGTGTGGCTGGAACCCACAGTGGCCACAGGGTGCAGCTGGACTGAGGTGCTCCGGGAAAGGTCTGAGAGCACCAGGCATCAGCACTGTCATTTCTTCCTTTGGATCCATTAGTTGGAAGGGTTTTGTGTAGTTCTTTGCAAGGGTGTCCTCTGAGGGAGTTTGTAAATAGCTGAGTCTTTTGGAAATAAAATACCTACTTGCAGAGCATGTCAATTAAAGTCCCAGGTTAGTGAACGCCTTGGGCTGGTATGACTGCCTCTCATTAAACATCCAGGCCTCCCGTTGCATGGATTTGTAGCCTGCCCATCTCAGCCCAAGCAGCTGTGAGAGGGAGCCTGATGGTCCTTTTTGTCCCATCCCATCCCTTCATTTTTCACACTTCTATTCCAAGCTGAGGGTTTCAGTCCAGTGGGGAGGTACAGAACAGCCCGGATGCTGGTGGTGCTCTGGGTGATTGTGTTTTCTCTAGTTTGTTAGATAGAGAACTTGGGGAAGAAGTTAGCCCACCCAGCTGTTGTGCAAAAGCAGAGAAATAGTAACTCGAAATTGTTGTAAGAATAATGCTGCTCCTCACACAGGTTTTCTCCTGAAACTGGAAAGGCTGTATTATGGCCCTGATTTTTGTGAGCGTATTTGCACAGTTTCCAAATATAGTAAGCACACAGCTTTTTCTTCACTTTGATTTAGGGATGGCTGCCCTCATTTCAAGTGTTGTTTGATCAATATTTTTGTCAGCAAAATGATCTATGTGCATATGAATGGAGGCTGCGTATAAAGTCCAGTTCAGTTGGGTTTTATAAGCATAGCTATTTGCTCAAAGGCAGAGACAGCTTTTGCAGAATGTGACATTAACTTGTTTGCCCTTAAAATAATATTTTAAAATTCCGCTTACAGGTATGACCACTCTATGTTCTTAAATCATGAGATAATGAAACAGTTTGAATGATTTATGTCATCTTAGCTTGAAGTAGGTTCAGTTGCAGGTAGACTGCAGTGGCCACTGTGTGTGAATAGCTGTGATACCCAGTGGAGCCTATGCTTGTTTTTTACTGACAGCTGAACAATTTTTTCACCTTTGTCACTAGGTGGGGATGAGGAGTTGCTCTGCTGGGGGCTAGTGAAATGCCCTGTTTTATGGGGGTTTCAATATGCTTGTGCCACCACAGATTCGCTTGTGTCATGATTTGGATAACTCTTGTATAGGAAAGAAGTATTTAATGAATCTTCTTCACTTAATGTCTTTGTTTTTTTCACTGAGACAGGTCTTCTGAGATGGTGATGCAGTCACATTAGTAATTACACTGTTTCTATATTCACTAAAATTTAGACTATAAAAAGATTTATGTAAGTTTCAACATGACAAAAACTGTATGAGATTCCCTCAGCCAAAGCAGCTTCTTTGTGTCTGAGAAGTCAGAAGCACACACAGCCTCTTTGGCTGCTGCATTAGTGTCTTGTGACTGTGAGCTATTGGTGCACTGTTCCTTCAAGTGCATACCAGGCAGCTTCTTTGCCTAAACACCCAACAAAGGAGTTAAAATTAACAGTAATAATAAAAAAGCCTCACAAGTAGAACAGCACTTCATGCTCCAGTTGTAGAAGCTGCTTGTGCCCCAGAGACCAAGAAGGCCTTCAAGCGATGGGGTGGAGAGTGGATTTGTGCTGTTGAGCTGCAGCTAATATATATTCAGTACGGCCGGGCTCAGTACCACAGATGTAGAGGCTCGACAGTGATGCAGACGCTTATCCTAACTAGATTAAAGTATTTGTATTTACCAATACATGGTGATACGTGATACCACTGAGCTCAAGAGCAGGCATCCTTGGAGACACTGTCCTGGGAGGCTCTGCAGGAACATTTTAAAGCTCAAGAGGAGCTGGGAAAACTTAAAGAAACTCACAACTGGAACAGCATAGATTTTCTCATCCTGATCAGTCTCCAAAAAGTTATGAGACTTCTTTCCTCAGGCAGGAACTGCTAGGGTATGTGTGTCCCCGGGGGAATGGTGTTAGCACAAGAAAGCATGAGCTCTGAGTGCCACTGTGAGCTGTTGTGTTGGTGGGGCTGCTGTTGACACACCAGTAGTGGTGCATGGCTCCATGTCAGCATTGTGCCTCCATTCACAAGGGAACATACGTATCGCTGAAAAAATCCTACCACAGGACAAGGCAGGTGGAAATTGCATGCAAGATACAGTGAGCTGATCCGAAACCCTGTATTTATTTACAACTTCGTAATCTCAGATCTTTCTGAAAGGTTAGGGGAACTTCTCTGGCCCCACGATTCCCAGAGTCCACTGTGGTGGACATCATCTCTCTGGGGCACTCAGAGGATTCTACTTACTAACTAATGCCAAGTTCATATTGACAGAATGTCCATTTTATTTTTATATCTCAAAACCCTCTACCTTTGGGCTTGTTATTTAATTCAAGTTTTCTGTACTGTGAAGTGGAAAAAAACTTTTTGCTTTAGTCTGTGCTTTTCCATTAAACACCTGACCCACTTTTGTCCTAACTGGATGCTTCTGTGTTAAAATTGCTTCATAGTTCAGTTCTCCTGGATTCAAAGGATTTTACCAATTGTCAAAATTGTCCCCTTTTTTTGGCTTTTGTCCTGACCTCTGAATTGTTACTATTCTTAAAGAATTTCTTCTATTCTGTCATTTGATGAAATGGAAAAATATTAATTCAATAAACATCCCAACAATATTGAGATGACCTAATTCTGACATCTTCAGAAAGATTTTTTTTTCCACAGTTCATTCTTGTGAAAATTTTACTGTACAAGATGCATATTTTAGGAGAGGAAAGAGAAGAGATACTCCATAAAACTGTGTTGCATCTTAGTTTTCATTTATTGTATAGTTCAAAATTCTGTGCTTTCTATAGCATGTTTTTCAATGCTTTGAGCTCACATTGTCTCGCATAGAGTCACTAATTTGTAGTGCCTTGGTTAATATACATTGAATTAATGTATTTCATGGAAAATGTAAGTCATTTTCTTCTGCCTCAGTGGTAGGCAGATATGCTGTAAACATACTGTAGTTCTGTCAGATGTCACAGTGTTACACAGTGCATGAGAACCAGAGTTATCTTTCGAGGGTGGAGGATCATTGCCTTGTATGAACGAAAAAGCGTAGGGTGGAAGAGGCTGCCCAGAAGTGAACACGAGAGGAGGGCCTCAAGGATCCTGCTTCAGGAGGTGTCTCCCCACACTAGGAAAAAACAGATAAAGGGAGCCCACAGGAGTGAAATAGCCTGAAGAAAAAGCACTGCGATGGCATCTCAGGAGGTTAATTACAGCCTAGGGGATGGACAGGTCAGGGTTCAGTGGACCAAAGAGAAGTTACGGACAGAGGACTCCTGCTGCTCTCCCACTTTGTCCATGGCCAGTCCTTAAGGGCCTCCCTGTGTGGGACCAATGCTCGTGCACAAGGTAGGCCAATGTCTGCATGACCATCAGCTGGTGGACATATCTTGGGGCTTTCTTTCGGCAGGGGTGGGGATACATTGCAACTCAAGGGGCATCAGGTCCAGGACAGTAAGCAAGCTGCTCTACCAGTCTAATATAACTTGAAAACTTACTAGGATGATAAAAGCAAATCATTACACAGCACTGGAATTTAGGAGACCGTGCAATCACTTACCTGCTTCCTTTAACCACATTGTGATGTTTTTTCCCCCTTTGTAAGTAAGAATCACTCCAGTAATTGCTTTCTCTGTTTTTCTTTCCCAAGAACATGAACATGTCACTTCCTTCCTGTTGACCTAAGCTTATTTCCTAGCAGGATTGTGTGCTGGCTTGTTTGTCAGGAGGACAAAGCATTGGCTGTTGTTGGCCATCTGCTCATCATCCACTGTCCTTTGCCTACTGCGGGACACTTGCTTTCCTTGATTTTTCTCTTAATGTTTATAAAACTTACATGCCGAGACACCCTGCAGAGCAGAGAGTTTGGTGACAAGTGAGGAATGCTGTAAGGACTGAGTTCCTACCAGCAGCTTGTCCCTGCAAAGGCATTTGGGAGAAGCCTGTGGTCAGTCCTGCTCTGAAGAAGCCACTACGGGCAGATTTGCATCCTGCATGAACAGGCAGTGAATCAGCAGGCTGTACTTCCACTCCACCTTTTCAAGGCTTCAGTAGTGCTCCCTGCAGCTGGTTGCATTTTTGGTTCTTGGATTTTAAAAATGCCTTTTTGAGCTCTGCTGCTTAGAACTCCCAGCTGGGTTTTTTAAATATAGAAGGAAAAGGTTGAAAGCAGCTACTGTGAGCTCTGAGCCCAGATGACAACCTCGGATACAACATGCACATATTGTTGGGAAGAAGAAAGAAAACAAACGTGATGGGACTTGTAGGAGAAACTTGAGGACCACTAGTGCAAGCATCAGAGACAAATTTAGAAGTGTGCCCTGTGAGTGATTTCCCAAAGCCTTGTCTTTTAACCCATCATTACTCCTGGCCTCTCTCCTTACCTGCAGCTCTGACTCTCCTGTATCTATATATTCCTATCAAATAGGGAAAAAAGAACAAGGTCATGTACTAATAAAGCTGGTGGAAGCGAAGAGCCTGCTTGCTCAGTTACTGGATGGCAACCCCCCCATCCCACTAGTAGCAGTCTTCCACTTGTCCGTAGCAGGCCTCATAATGCACGCAGAGGAGACTGCTGCTGCTGATTTTAGTTTTACAGGCAGAGATGGTGTGAGTAGGCTTCAGATGTCATACAGCTCCCATCTTCACAGCTTTTGTCTTCTGCAGTCCTAGATCAGCTTTGTGGCTCTGAGTTCCTTGGGATATTGGCTGTGTCCATGCAGAAGGTTCTGAAGGTCTCCCCTGCACTGTATCTTCAGATTTCTCATTTTGCTTTCAATGGGGTGGCCAGTTCTGCCTGTGAATGGGCTTTAGAGCAAAACATGTGAGCAAAGGTATTCTTCCCAGTCTCTGCTTGGATACCTGGGGCTGGCCCACTACAAATGTGCTGAATTGCTGTGCGTCTAACCATAGAGCAGGTTAATAATGTTACACTGCATGCCCACAGCTACTGTTGTACACAGGAGCTTTGGCTTAATGTGATCAGGCTATGTTAATTTGTACGTTAATACCCTACGTAAAAAGATTCTGAATCGCCTGAAAACTAACATTCTAAGTTTCAGAAAACCTACATGGTAGGTTACTGTAGGCTTTCACAAACCCTTTAATAGTCCTCGGCTAGAAAAGCAGCATTTACCATAGGTCACTAAAGTAAACACAAATGCGGCAAATCCAATTACTGTGGAAAATCAAACATCTGAGTGCAAGATGAAGGAAGTTGTACATGAATGCCTGACAAGAAATCTATTGAACATATTAAATTATACACCTCTCCCAGAATAGCTAGAGTTTTAAAAAGAATACAGTGCAGCAGTACTCAATCAAGAACAAAAATACAACCGCGGTGCACATCAGACTTAGGACAACTTAACACGCAAGGACTACTTTGAAAGTGAGAAAACAGCTTTGAACTGCACAGCGTGCCATTACGCAGATACGCATGCATGCAAATTATAAAGAAATCTCTCAGCAAACTGAAGCAGTATGACAGCCACCCTCCACTGTAAACCAGGGCGCAGGTGATGGAAATAGAAGAAGGAGGTGGGAGGAACAGACAAGCACAGAGTCAGCACCCAGCGGCTCTGTTGGCTGACCCCACATTTAGTGAGGAGCACAGCTAAAGGGACCTGAAGAGGGACAATGTTGATGTCAAGTCCAGCCCTTTCTAGTCACAGGTCACTGGGTACCCCACAGAGCATTTACTTACCAGAATACTTGCAGGGCTCTCTGTAGCAGACTTAGCAAAATACCAAAAGCCGGGAAAGTAGGAAAAATCTACAAGTGCGTTGCATTCTAGGTCTGTGCAGTAGCAGGGTGGTCATTAATAAATGCTGCCTTCAGGAAGCAGGCCATAGCCTATGCTGCAGGAGGAGAAAGTCAGGTTCAGATGTGATCCAGGAGTGTGTCCCAGGGTGCACCAGCAGGAACACAGACAGAATTCAGTTAACTGCTGAGCACAGTTTTGTGTTAGGGTATTGTGTGGGGAACTGGGCCCAGGCAGGTGCAAAGAAGAACTTACTTTTATTTCCTGTGGTATAAAGTGAGTGCTAATTCTGGCAGAGTGTAGTCAGGATGGACGTGTCCCAGACCATAGCAGCTAGCTTGTAATTCTGTAACATCTGGCTCTGTTGCCTGACCTGTGATAATTAACAATTTACAGTCCAGAAAATTAAATTGGTTCTAAATTTATGCATATGAGCAAGATAGCAATAACTTCCTGAGAAGCTCAGGAAAGTGGAGTTGGGTTTTAGTTTTCTAGTCTGGTGAGAAAGTTTAATGAGCATTGCACATCCATATTAAAATAGTTGAGGGGAGAGTGAGCAGCTGGTGACAGCGAGGGTGCCTGAGCCAGAGGAAACAGATTTGCTCTGTCACTGACTTCCTCTGTGACCTTGCGTGTTCTTGCTGGGAATTTCATCTGTCACATCTAAAACGTGCCTTAATACCTACAGGTATGTAGAAAGCTTTAGCACTTGGGGCATTATAGATGTGCAAGGTATTACGGTGTGGAAGGGCTTCAG
This sequence comes from Mesitornis unicolor, assembly GCF_000695765.1. Lineage (NCBI taxonomy): Eukaryota > Metazoa > Chordata > Aves > Mesitornithiformes > Mesitornithidae > Mesitornis > Mesitornis unicolor. Next base: position 17,851 of record NW_010204065.1, read on the forward strand.
TAGGAAAGGGGAAGATACCCTATTTCAATAGTTTTCATACAGAATATCTTGTCTGCTTTTGATTAGTTTCCCATGGTTGGTATGAAAGTGAGCTGGCAGATTGCAGTGTGGGCATAAAGCAGCAGAGGCACTGTGATAGCATAGACTCCTGTGGACCCAATTTGATCCATACGTTTGCCCTAAGGCAGCTTCTGGCAGCTGTTTTCTGGCTTGTTCTTAACACCCTCCCAGCACGGAGGCCCTACAGTCTCTCTAGGCAATTTATGTGAGTGCTTTGTTACCTTCTCCAGTGGAAAGCTTTTTCCTCATACCAAATTGATTCCTCCTTGCTGAACTTGAAGCTTGTTACTTCTCTCATCCACCGAGGACAGGTAGAACAGATTAACCTCTTCCTCTGCCCTGGTCTTTCATGTACCTATCAACTCTTTTTTGTCTCTCCTTGCCTGAGAAACCTCAATTTGTTTAGGCTTTGTTTATTAGACTATTGATCATTCTCACTGCTTTGGACATTCTTTAATTGGCTTCTATCTTTCTGGGTGTGCATGACCCAGAATTAGATCCTGTACTCCAGCTGAGGCCTTGATAGCGTGGAGGAGAGTAGAAGGGCTATTCCATTTGTCTTGTGAGTTATCTCTGTGCTTTTACTTCTACAAGAGTGTTTGCCTGGGTTTTGTAACGTGTGGGTTTTTATCCTTTATAGCTCCTGGTATGTTCATGGAGCTCTAATAGCAGTAAAATGCTTTCCTGCCCTACGTTAGTGTGGATTATTATTCTAGCTTTGATGTAGATTTCTGCACTTGTTCTTCTTGAATAGAAACCTGGTTTTCTTTGTCATCAGACTTCAGCTTTTAAGGTATTTTTTAAAATTTACATTTTACCTTCAACCTATTTTCCCCCTTTCCCAGCTTGGTATTATTTGCAAATGTAGTAAGTACACTAATTCATCTGCCATTCGTAATGACGGATACCAGACTTAAGACAGCCCCCCGTGAGGCTCAGGTTTTTTGTATCATCTATTGTGAGCATGAACCTTTGGCACTACTTTGAGTAGTTTTTGAAGTAATTCTCCATCCAGCCCCTAGTATTTTCATCCAGACTCTGTTTTCTTAGCTTATATACAAGAAAGTAAGATGAAATGCTTTGGAAAGCTTTAAAGAAATCAAGATGTGACACTAAATCTATTGTCTTACTATTGAAAGAAATGAGATTGGTTTGACACAAATTACTCTGAACTGATCCAATCAGGCAGCCACTCATTTTCTTGTGATTTTCTCTCTGCTTACCAACTGTTTGGTTTTATTTGTTTCTAGGAACTGCAGCTAAGCAGACAGAGATCTAATTCCCCATCTCCTCATCCTCTACTTTTTGTGAAGGCAGGAAGTATATTTATCTTGTTTCGGTCTTCTGCACTTCATCCCTGTTCTTTGACATGGGGTTGCCAATAACTGCCAACAGCCCTGAGATTTCATCAGCCAAGGATGAATTACATCAGGCCCAGCCAATTTCAAAACCTCTGGCTTATCTACATATCCTACAACCTCTTCCTTCCCTATTAAAAACTTTGGTCTCATGTAATTGATTTTTACAATATCCATACTTTTGGTTAGAATCCAGTCTGGATGACAGCTTTTCTAGTTGGTTTTTTTCCATATCCTTTGTGGAAAAAAAAATTACTGCATTTGACAACCTTGTTGACAATACCGTGCTTTTCCCAAGCATGTCTGGGTATCACCACTTCCCACAGGCTGCTGTCTTTGTCGCTCAAGGTCACTTTTTCATGTACTCACGCGCAAAAAAAAAAAAAAAAAGCTGCATTCCCCTTATCTTCCTAATTTGCCAATCTGCATTATTAAACTCGACTATGGCAGGGGCCTAGTTTGCTTTATTTCCCCAGCTAGCACCTTCTCCTACAGTATGGATTTCAGATGTTAATCTTTGAGGTAACCTTCCTGTTGATTTTAGAAACCAAGTACTTTCAGCAGTCAAATAATGGCCCTCTTTGCAGCTCTCGTGACAGCAGGCCAGATCACCTTCTTCAGAGCTCTTGGTAAAGTTGCATGCAAACTGCAGGCCACTCAGCCCTGGGTGCCGGTGTGTTTTGTTCCTACTGTTCTTCTGAAAGGCACAGATGCAGTGAGCCCTCACGTGCTGGGGCCCTTGGTGACCTAATGGCTCTTACACTGGCAGCTGCAGAGGCAGAAGCAGGAAACCTCAGCAGAAGAGAAGTGGTAGGGTTAGAAATGAAAGTATAAAATCTGCCCCAATAGTTGTGAATTTATATTCTCATCTGGGAGGTACTTTCCAAACCCTGCGCAATGGTTTGTTTGTTGATAACCTAAAGCAGGTTTGGTTCCAGCCATGTATTTTAGCAAACATAATGGTATACCTTTGCTGTGTTTGTATCCTGATGCAGGGTGATGGAGGAGGAATGCATGCTGCATTTATTTGGAGCACAAGTGTTTTTGAAGGGAACAGCCATGTTCAGGGTGACAAGGGGAGCTCGCTGAGAGCTGCTGCTCACGCTGACTTCTCCCACAGCCCGTGGGGAGACTGAGCCAGAGCTGCAGCCTCGTGGAGGGGAAACGCTGCTGCCGAGCTTTGGGGTGGGGACTCCTGCTTCCCCCTGCACCTGACACTGCGTGCCCAGGTCTGGCCCAGACCCCAGCCCTTTCTTGCCCTGCAGAGATCTTATGCTCATGGGTTAGTATTAGCTGTATGCGGTATTGTTTCCTTTTCAAATGACGTGCGTCTGAACTGCAGCACGTGTCCACTTGCAGCTTTCTGTTAAACCATGGTGAAGAGGGAAGAGGCACTGGCAAGTTGTGCTCTGGTTGCTTGTGGCTCCTTTGCCATGTATTCATTGTCTTTTAACTAGCTGTACTCCATTTGTTCTCTCCTCATGTGGAAATACTCCCATGCCTTAGTTGTTTCTGTTGCTAGTGCGTGGACCTTTTCAGTTTCCTTCTGGGACCCTGATGTACAACCAGGTTTCTAAGCCTTATTAAGGGTTAAGCACTGAATGCCTTTGAAAAATTGTATCTTAATTCTCTGTGCAAAGTTTTATCTACTGGTAAAATAAGGATGATAATGTGCACCTCAAGAAGTTGCTGAAGATTAATGAAATATGTTTGTAAGGCACTTGAAAAGCTTTGTATGTTGTGTTACTTCTTGAAGCGCAGATTACTGAACACTGCTCAGAGATAACTGACAAACTGAGTGCTACCATCTGCAGTATTAATTGCGTATGCAAATACAGCAGGCTTCATTATAGGATTTGCTGGCATTTACTGTGAATTCTGTGACACATTACTATAACAGTATGCTTTTATTTGAGGTGAAAGAAAATAAATGAGTCCAAAATCACCTTGGGGATATCTTCAGCAAATCTTTCCTTTACTCTGACATAGTCAATTATCCACCATTCAAATTTTACATCAGACCTGCCATCCTGTACCAAAATACGTCTGAAGTCAATGGGTGCTTCTAGCTGAGAAGAAGTTTCTGGCAAAGCTTTCTGTTCTAAAAGATGACACCAGACTGAAAAGGGTAAGATAGATCACCTGTTGATTTTCTTCTAGATAGGAAAATGTTAAAAAAACCCAAACAAAACGCTTCCTGAGTTTATTTCGTGTATTCTGGACCAAGAGACTGTCTGCAGCAGCAGAGCACGTAAGATCTCAGTCTGTGGTGCCCTCATTGACTCTGGAGATTTGTCGGGGAGGGTAAAGGAGAAGGGACCACTGTGCTTGCACACAAAGAACCCCAGGCTCTATCTGAACACGCAGGGAGGCTGTCGTGGGAGCCTGCCCTCAGGGGACACATCAGGCAGTGCACGTTTGGGCATTTCGCTCTCAGGCACTGTTGTCTGTGCTCAGATCTGAGGTGCAGGCCTCGTGCATGGGCCTGTTTCAAGAGTAGTTCTGTAGTCCTAGAGAAGGGCTTGCACAGCTGTCTGCAGCATGAAAAACATAAGCAGAAGGAAAACCTCAGTCAAAATCTGCAGGAACCAGGAAGCCAGAAGGTCAGGAGAGAATTGAATAGAAAGGTGAAAAGACTGAAAGGGCATTTGAGGAGGTGTGAAAGGGAATGAGATGTGGCAGGAACTGGAAGTGTCATGAGGTTCTAGGGATTGCGAAGGAGAAGTGGCTAACTGATGCTGAAAGAGAAAGTGAAGTGACCTTGAGTTAAGCTGAGAAGGTTAATTCAAAAGCACAGATGTGATGTTTGGCCTGGAAAGGGATATTCCAACACAATAGCTGAAACTAGTGCTGTGATGACGAATTTCTGCTGCAAAGAAAACCCTTTTAAGTAGAGAAAGTCATACCAAGAAGTACCAACCTCTCTCTTCTCTACTGGAATCAGTTTGCAGTATTTGCAGAACTAATTTGCTGGCCAATGGAGGAAAATAATAAATGGCCTATTTTAAGAGTTAAAAAAGCTTGTAATAGTTGCAGCTTTACGGTTCTGCTAACTGATGAGAAAGGATGGGATGCAGGTTCGGTGGCAGTCGGTGCCAGCTCTTCACTTTGAATATCTCCTGTTAAGCAATGCAGCAAAATTGTAGAGGGTCAGAAACAGTGTGTATGATTTAGATCTGTATGTTACCACGTCATTCTTATGGCACTTTTTTTTTGTTTACATTGAAAACTGAAAGAGTGCCTACTGCTTTGAGATTATTTGTTCTCCCAGCTATGTCAAGTTTATTTGCTTCTTCAAACCACGAGACAGTGCAGTATTTCAGAGCTAACATTCTTTGTAAATCCTGTCACTCATTTCACTCACTGAGAATTGATAGACTTAGTATATTAGAAATGAAGTGAAGTAGCAACTTCATTTTGAAAAACTTTATGCCACTTTATGCCTTTTAAAAGTGAAGAGCCGTGTTTTCAGACAAAAGTGCTGTATTTCAGTGTGGGTTATTTTGGACTGTCTGACTTGAGATACTTCAGACCTGTATTACAGAGGCAGTGAGGGCACCCGCCCCAAGATGCTTGTTGCTGTGAAAGCAGCACTGCAGTGAAAGGTTGTTTTGTAACTGGGCTTGGTTCCTGCCATTCAGGGAGTGGCTGGATGAGTAGCAAAGCTCTGAGTACGAATCATTAGACCTTGCTCTTTATCTTGGGCTCAGTACTGCTGTGATCACAGACAATGGGCAAAACTTCTGGCTTCACTTGCAAAAAGTGTAGATGCACGGCTGGGACTGGGGAGAAGGAAAGCCTGCATAACTCACAGGAGAGAAAAGGTGTTTCCTGTCTTTAGATGTTCCTAGAGCTGTGAGGGTGAGGAGGAGTGGGGAAGTAGATTGAGGTTTTAAATGGCTGAGATCTATCCAGTAGTTAAATAAAGGAGCTAAACTGGAGGCAATATCAACGTAAGAATCTAGAACAAGACGCCCTCGGGTAGAGAAGGGTCTGGTCTGAGAGCAGGAAGGCATCACTGTGCAGAGATGGTGGGGAAAACCAACCATGTGAGGGAGGAGAAGGGAAGCAGGGGACCTGCTGGGATGGGCATGGTGCCTGCGTCACCCAGCAGTGAGAGGCTCCATAGGTACAGGACAGGAGAATGAGGACTACGGTGCCCTCAGAAAGTGTGTTTGATTTCTGAACCTTGCTAATGAGAACTGTAGCATCTGTGTGGACACGTGCTTTGTGGCATGTGCAAAAGTTGCATAAATTGTAAAACTAAGCTCTCAGAAAGTTAGAAAATACTATAATTAAATTCACTTGCAGAGCTTTAATTTAGTGCCCTGAGCAAATACTTCATAAGCAAACCCATCCTTTCTTCCCTATGCAGTCCTCTTTCTTTGGCTGCACAGTGAGATGTCTCCATTAATTTTCTGGGCCTTTTTTACAGAGAAAACAATGTATTTTAACCATACCCATGATCAAAAGCATATGGACTTTTTTGTCTTGAGACTTCTTTTCTGTTTCTGTTTTTTTATGACATCCTGATGCAGGCATATATCCTTCAAAATCCCGGCTGTGAGCAATTAAAAGCGCAGTCTGAGAAGGGAGTGTGTCAGATGCAGGGCACACACATGTAGTATGACTTTCTTTTAAGACAGTGTTGACTGTCAGAGATTACTGGTAATGAAATATAATGCTGCATCTAAAGGTCTGATTTGTATCCAACTCAAATAATAGGAACTACAAATTATTCCATTTAATATGTGTTTGACAGCCTAAAGCTAAGTTTGTGCTTCATTTCTAGTTTCATTGTTAGATCATTAAGATTACGCTAGCAACAGTGAAGAGCTTAATTAAATTGAAATATTCCCTCGAATGTAAGTTGTATGCAAATATGAAAATCAATTAATGAATTCTTATTTGTGTCTTCAGGAGGATGTGCATAACATAATTAATTGGTCACATGAAAGTCTTGAAATTTTTCTTCACATAAAATTTCAAACAAATTATTAACAAAAATTGTGCGTGTCTTTCGAGCTCACGTATCATTTGCAATGACTGCGCTGATGTAATACATAAGCCAGTATAGATGCTGTGCAGAAACTGCTGAAGGAATTTGTCAGATTTTATATTTTATAGATACCCATTTTAGATATTCAGATATTAGCTGAGTTTTAAACTGACCTTAGGATGTCATAAAATGGGCACTCATCACTCCAGGTAGTTCTCAGCTTCTGATGTGATTTAATCAGGCTTGGTTACAGATGTATGCTGGGTCAAGAACCTTTCATTTCCACTGATGCTTTCAGTTCTTCTGGATTAGACATTCCTGAAGGTACTGTTTGATATAATGCTTTTTCCTACTAATTTGCTGATTAATTGTGTGGTAATAAAATGTTTGTCACCTTTGCAATTTTCTAAGTAAAATTTTCCAGTGCATATTACAAAAACCGTAGATGAGTGTCGTGTACCAGAGACAGTATTTTTTGCGAGGGCTAATTGTTTGACACGACTCTTAACATAATTTTCGGTAGCTTTTTTACCTTTTCTGAAATTTCTAAACTATTCTTTAGGGAAAAAAAAAATACCCAGACCAATTCTTCTGTTCTCTGTGCAAAGAAAACACATCAATGCTTTGTCATAAATAAGCTTTTGCAACTGTCTTGGTGCTGTGGAGCCATTGCAAGGGAGTAGTTGAGGTTCCCAAAATTATATGTCTGTCTTTGACAGTCAAAAAACCCACCTGCATTGATAAATATGTGTATAAAATTGGAGAAAATGTTTTTACCTTATCAAAAGATACTTGTTTTCCTAAGATATTCATACAGCTTAAACACATACATAGATTCTAAGAGATTATTTAGAAGCTCGTAAGAGACTGAAGTAATGTCTTTTCTAACTAAATGCTTTGGTTTCTTAGGACCGTTTCAAACAATTCTAAATATATTACAAGATGTGACCTGTAATTCACAGAGTTAATGCATGTTCTTAAAAATATCAGCAAAGCCTAAACTAAGTCCTTTATTAATGTGGCATTAAACAGAGTGACTGTAAAAATACGGTTCAGGACCTTCTGTCCTTCCTGACCATGCATGGCAGGAAAACACTGCAATTGCCATGGGAAAACTGCAGTTGATAGACCTTCCTGATATCACAGTCCTTAGACAGTGAAGAAAATACAAATACATGACCCTCGCAGATATGGGGACACTGCGTGTCTGCCAGCGCCGCTCTCTCCACTGCTGCCCCTCAGTGCCTCCCCATCCTCGCCCAACTGCTGACTGTGTCAGTGGAGCCCGGTTTGCCCTGCGCTGTCCCAAGCCTGACATCAAAACTAAATGTTAGTTGAAGAGTCCCAATAGTTTTACAAATCTAGATAGTACTAGGCAAATAGTCTTTGACTAGAAAATTGAATAGATGGCTTTTGAAAATATTAAAGCATTTCATGATGACTTCTAAAGAATGATTTGGAAATTATGTTTCTCTTAAATACCCGAAGTACTGTTTGGGTTTTTTAAATACAAAAAAAGCAAACAGAAGAGAACAAAAAATCACTTCTTCTTGGTTCCAGCCAAGGGTTTTGGATTAATCCCTAGCCAACCTGGAATTTTTTCATTTCAGCTGTTAAAATGGAAAACCTGTTCCCCGCTTTGTCTTGATAGTTCCTGCCCAATCAGTTCACCCATGACTGTCATAGCTGTGCTTTCTCAGGATCAAAGGGACTTCTGGTGTTTTCAAGGTCCTATAAATTGGTGTAAATGGACCGTATTCCCTCATATGGAATTGGTGGGACAAGGCTGGGTGGAGGACACAGCTTGTCACCGTGTTACATTCTGTCTGAACACTTCAGATTTCTCTTGTACATAGCTCGCTTTCTTTTTCCTGTGAGCTAGGATCAAATTGTTGAGGAATGCACAGCTAACAGTGAACTCATTTGTGTTATGAGCCAAGACATGCAGCTACTGACCGTGCAGACGTTCATCTTGCTGTTGCCAGCTTGTGAGAGCAAGCAGAGCAAAGAGGACTCGTGCTAGAGGACCACACAGCACGTTTCCAGACAGGAACATTTCTGTTTACCGAAACACCGCTCGTCATAAAAATGGTTTGAAGTGTCATTCTCCACCTTTGCTGCGGGCTTTGTCATCACACCTACTTTTCATGTCTTTCCTAGTGCCTATGTAAGGTAGCAGCAGAGACTGCCCTGACCTTTCCGCTGCTCTGCAGTGTGGTGAGCATTCCCTGCTCTCCCCAGTTTACAGTCATGGCAACGTTCGTGTAAGAAAGATGAGCCACCTAATCAAAAGCAGAATTTTTAAAAGGTTACGGCCCAGCCTGCTGTCTGGTATGAGGTGGTACATTTCCAATTGCTGATTCAGGAGAAAGACTCGAAAAGGACGAGAAGGCATGCTCGATATCTCCTGGTGGGGAGAAGTTACCTGGAAAGGCAAATGCTTGTCTACAGGGAATTTTTTTCTTTATTATTTTTTTTTGAGAGAGGGAGTGCTGTGACAGGAGGTGGAGCCTACCAGCAGTGTCCAAATGGATGCCACCGACATCAGGAAAGCATTTGTTTCCTTTTCATTGCCGTGGTGAAACTGAGCCCATAGTATGGACCACTGTTACTGGCAACAAATTGTTTTTCTGAATGTGTATGTAAGGAGCGTGTTGCTCCTTCTTTTCTCCCTCCTGTTCTTAAATACACCAATGGTGAGAAAAATGAAACACAATAGTCTCTTCTCATCAAAAGCCATGTAATTTATCTGATTGAGGTGGGGTGGTCTGGGCCAGCTCCAGCTGCTCTGCCAGCACTCTCCCTCTCCACTGCTGCTGTCGCAGGATTGTTTCTCATTTATTTTTCTTCACTCCCAGGCAGCCTTTTGCCCTTTCTTAAATCTGCCTTCCCAGAGCTGCCGCCAGCTTCACTGAGGGGCTCAGCTGTGCAGAGCTCAGT
>NW_010204065.1:27223-31816 GCF_000695765.1 Mesitornis unicolor
GGTGAGTCCAGCACAGGGCAGTGCCAGCCTCCCCTCACAGAGCCCCCGTGTCTGGGCACGGACACCTGAGGCACTGACGAACATTTTAGTTTCTGTGTGTCCTACTTTGTTCAAAACGGATTTCTGCTTTATGTCCTGGGAAGAATTCAGGCTCTTGGTAAGATGAAATGAGAAGGGTGGAAGAGGGAAATCAAATTGTCTGGGGACAGAGGCGGGCTGGAGGGGGCCTGGAGAAGAAGGTATTCCCACCTGGAAGAAACGTGTGAAAATACGGTGAAGAAAAGTCTTGATCTAGAAAAAGGTAGGTTGAAGAATTTTTCAGTTGCTTCTGGATAGCAATGGCTTTCCTTATTTTTAAGAGAATATAAAAGCTTTTGTGGTGCTTAAGTACATAAATATCACATAAAATAATGTGAAACACATGATACAGTGCTGAAAATAAAATTCAGTTTTGGTTATTCCAAATTAATTCCCAGAATTCCCAATCGAAAAGTTCACTGCCATCCTCCTCAAAGCAAGGTACTTTTCAAAACAAAAGGAGTTTTGCTTGAAAAATGTACGAGATGTCCGCTGTGTTGTAATAATTTCTGAATGAGCAATGTATGATTCCACGTGAACAAAATCCCCAAACCACATTTCTGGTTTTGGCTTGAGAAAGGATGGGAGGATTGAGAGCTTCTTGGGTGATGGGACTCAGCTTGGAGAGAAAAGCCTGACACCGACTTACAGACCAACCAACCACGACATCAGTGTGCAATTCCACAACAAACTGCCTGGCTTTCTCTCATTATCAACTTCTAAATAAAAATGCTTGCTCTTCTAACAGCATGAACTAACAGAAAACGATGCCTTTCAAGATTTTTGCCTTTAAAACATACAGTGCAGACAACAGAATTCAATTCCATTTTTCTTTATCTCTGAAGATTAGTCTTGATTTGAGGAAATTCATATTGCCATCATAGACCCGTGAAATCCGAGAGATCCACTCAATCAAAACATATTCTGCTGTTTTCTCAGTGAAAGCCTGGCTTTCATCCAGACACATTAGGCTTAAATTTTCTTCAATAGTGGGAAAAAAATCTATTGTTTTTAATGATGATTTGCTGCAAGTTCTGGTGCCTGTCGTCCCTTCTAATGGTAATGTAAATTATTCATTACTCCAAACATTAATTCAAACAAAGAAGTGGTTCTTATAATAATTTTGATTCCAGCTACTCCTCTTGCCGTGATCTGTAATACATGCAGTACTGGTGACAAAATCTGATCCTAAGTGAAGAAAAAAAAGTCTGAAAAGTTGGATTTTAGTTTGTTTAAAATTTCTGTAGCATAAGTATATAAACTGGGATTTGGAAAGCAGACAAAGAAATTCACCCGTGTCAATGCTATGTATTTCAGTGAGCCAGTAACTAAACCCTAACTCGTGTTGGCGTGGAAGGCTTCAATGTCTGTGTGTAGAGTACGCAGAGAATTTGGTAATCACTGCACCATAGATTAAGACTTGATGGAAGCTTACTTCTTAACTGGATTTAATGCAAGACTTCAGCCATTTGGCTGAATTCCTTTTTTAGGTTTGTGAGGTTGGTTTTTCTTCGGTGCTGGGGCAAGTACTTTGAAATGGCAGTACAGCTTGTAAAACCAGTGTGGGAATGTATCAGTCATACGCCTCTGTTACCATTGCCTTTAGCTGTGGATGGGGAGGCTCATCCTGAAATTAGAAAGAGCACTGGCAAGTGTTGGACGTGCTCCAGCACCCAATCTGGGAACTGTACAGTAACACATACTCCTAACTAACTAGCTAACTAACACATACTCCGCCTTCCTGCTCTGGTTTCTAGACCCTGGGAATCTGGTAATGGTTTCATGGTTTGACCCAGTGATATTCCTTGGACATTTCAAAAACAGAAGAAATTATTTGTAATTGTTTTGGGTTTTTTTTTGTTAGGTAGCAGTATCTAAGAAAGCCTCCTCATAAATTATTATCGCCCGGTACCCAAAGAAACAAGCAGTTTTAGGCAGCCTAATGCAAGTATTTGTAATGCAGAGAACACACAGATGCCTCTTTTTGGATCCAAGTTTTCTAACAGCCTGATTTTTAAGTGAGCTTTCTGTGTATTCACACACTCCTAGTAATTTGGCTCACAGACCTAAGGAAATGCAGTCATCAAGCTGTGAGTAGTTTCCCACACTTTCATGCTTCATTTCCAGGGAATGGATCATATCCGAGTGACTTAAGCGGTAATAGCTGCTGAGGCATATAAATACATCTGTAATAAACACTGCTTCTTAGAAGTGGGCCTGTGTCTTGGTGAAGTTTTGCAGTGAGCACTAGTGGTTTCTGCAGAAAGCAAATCTGAATGTGACATACAAAGGTCTGCAGATAGGAGCAGAGCCTCCTGTGTGGAGTGAAGGTTACATGTGAGCAGAGGTGTGGTAAGTGCGTGTGCTTGCCTAATGTGACTGCAAATAACAACTGGTAGTCTGACTTTCCATCTGGGGGATTTGCAAATGCTGTGCAAAAATATCCATATCTGAAAGGGTATGATCCATGCCCAGTTGGACAGGCAGATTCAGCTGCTGTTTCATGATTGCAGCTTTGGGGAGCTGTGGATCTATTAATATCATAATACATCGATGTGACATTACCTGCTGTCATAATCCATTAGCACTATAAAGTCTTCTCTCCTGTGCTCTCTGTAAGTCTCATATTACTTTGTTTCAGGGCTGAACTCTGATAGAAGGGAAAGTGTTGCACTGGGGTTGAAAGGAGTTGATAAATACAGCTGTGGAATTGGTGGTGAATTTTTTTCTGTTGAAATACTTATGCAGCAGAATGGTCAAACTCTTTTTTTAAATCTAACACCTTTAAATAACTAGTTTTAGCCAAAAAAAACCCACCTACTGAAGTGGCACAATATACAACACATTTCATATGAGTTTATTTTAGAAGTTAAGGTAGTTCACAGAATGTACGAGTTGAGTCCAGGCAGGTGCTAAGGAAACCACAAGCTAGATTTGTGGAGTCTGAGCATGAAACTCCTCTCCCAAGAGACTGGAGCACTGGTCTGATTTAGGGGTGAAATCCCTTCTTCATGAAGTGAGATTTGAGTGTGTGTTCCCCCTTCCCTGGAGAACGTGTCTCAACCCAAGAAGTACTCTGGTCCAGATCTCTTCCAGCATCTTTAGATAGGCTTCACCATGTAATAGTGAGAGCTTTAACAAGAGAGCAACCCTGGTGTCTGTTGGCAAGAGCACTCCAAGGGTTACTTAGGATAAGAATTCTGAGGCAAAGGAAAGTGGTATAAACTTGGGTTTGTGTCTTGGTGGTGAACGCCAGGATTCTTGGTCCTCAAACTCTAAAGCTGGAAAGGCTTGGTGGCAGTGAATGCCCCTTGGAGGGAAATGCCAGATTCACAGGATCACAGAATCACAGAATATTAGGAGTTGGAAATTACTTTGAAAGCTCCCTCAGTCCAACCTCTGCCAGAGCAGGATCACCAGACCAGGTCACACAGGAACACATCCAGGGGTTTGGGTGTCTCCAGAGAAGGAGACTCCACAACCTCTCTGGGCAGCCTGGGCCGTGCTCTGGACCCTCACATTGACAAAGTTGGTCCTCATCTTCAGCTTGAACCTCTTGTGCTCCAGCTTGGGACCATTGCCCCTTGTCCTGGCATTGGACATCACTGAGCACCTCTCAGTGGCCATTTTTTGTCTATCTCTTCATCCTGGTTGGGTGGTCTGTAACAAACTCCCAACATGATATCTGACTTGTTGGCCTTCCCCTTGATTCTCACCCATAGGCACTCAACCCTGTTGTCACTGTCGCTGATCTCTAGGCAGTCATAGCATTCCCTAACATCCATGGCCACCCCACCACCTTTCCTTCCTTGCCTATCCCTTCTGAAGAGCTTATACCCATCTATGGCAGCACTCCAGCTGTGTGACTCATTCCACCATGTTTCTGTGATAGCTACTACATCGTAGTTATCCCGATGCACAATGGCCTCCAGTTCCTGTGTCACAGGATCAATAATCACTACCCCTCTGCTGCCTTTGTGGTGTGCAGTCTGCGAGGAGCCTGTCTCCTGTGCAATGGAGAGTTTGGCCCATGCTTAAGGGAGTTCCTCTAAGTACCAGATTACTAAAACTTAAGCAGCACTTAAGTGCTTAATCCTGCTCCTTCCCATCACAAAACTGATATTTAAAAATGCTTTGCATGGGGATTTTGCTGCCATTTGAGCTATTTTGCATGAAAACCTGTGATTACTGAATGATAATGTTTTGACACAGTGATAAAAGCCAGGAAATTCACCATTGGTGGTGGTGTTTCTCTCTGTCTTGCCTTTACTGCCTGACAGCTTTAGTGTAGGCAGTAATTGAGTAGAAATGACAGTAGCAATTAACTTATAACCTTCTGCTTCAGAACACATTTTAGCAGTCATTCAAGGAAAAATGCCCATTAAGAAAGTAAATATTTGTATGTGAGTGTTCTGTGATAAAAACTAATAAAGCCTAGAAAATCTGCTGTGAATGTCACCATCAAATAAGTATGACTAGGATTTTCAATTTCCCTTGCAAATTTTGCCATAAAAA
>NW_010204066.1:0-10815 GCF_000695765.1 Mesitornis unicolor
CGGGCCGTGCCTCCGCAGCCACTTCCCCGGGAGCAGCTGATGCTTTGCTCGGGCAGCCGTACGAGCGCGCTGCCCCCAGGCTCCCGGGGTTTGTAACGGGGTGCCCCTGCGGTGCCGCTGCGGCTCTGCCCAGCGGGAGACGCGGAGCCGGCTGGCGTCTGGCCACCCCTTGCGTGGAAACTGCATCTGGGAGAAGGCGGTTGTAGGCCCGGGGGTGTGGAGCGGCGATTTTTTAGATCTCTTCACCAGGCTTGACTTCCGCGGGTGTAAGCAGTTATTAGGAAAAGATTTCTTTGCACGTGGACTCCTCTGCCTGCTTTTTCTCCTCTTTTGGAGTGCCAGGGGCTCTTGTTCTAACGTGTATTTCTGACCTGCCGAGCACTGTGTGGCGTGACAGGGCATGCAGTGTCCTGTAGAGCTCATTACAGAGATTCCCCAAGAGGACAAGTTCAGTGTCACAGCAAAGTGAAGAACAGCTACAGTTGTGTGTTGGAGCACCAGCTCTCTTCCTCTGTGGTGTAAGTTTAGAGTCTGGGATTGACTTTTCTTAAACCGGGTCCTATAAACCTTGCTATCTCACATAAACCTTTTTTTTGAGACAACAGAGGCAAAAGCTGCTTCTCTGTGGGATTTGTCTGAGAGACGAGCCTGTGACTCAAAGCTGATTGTGACATTGGAGGTGCTTTTCTCACAGTCTCAGCATTTGCTCTTGTCATAGGAGTGTGTTCTCTATCTGATGGGGAGGCCAAGATTAAAAACCAAAAGGCCATGTGATGGCATTTGACTGAGACTTCTCACTTATCGGTGTAATCGCCTGTGTTGTCAGTGCGCACAGAAATGGGGCTTACCTGAACGTGGGGTGACATCTCTGCGCCCCGATGAGGGTTCTGGCTGTTGTGACGTGTCCTCTCGGAGGAAGCTGTGCAGAGCTCAGGGTTTACTGGCAGTTTCTAGCAATTTGCTCGACCTTTTTCCAGGCTCTCGTCAAGAATGCCCATGATGCTGCTGTGGTAGGTCAGCTCTGATGGCCGTGGCCAGTCCCCCTTACCCACCCTGCATACGGGGGCGTACAACCCTGTACGGCTGCCAAGCTCACACATGCACAGAATAATCCTTTTAACAGCTGGATCTTAGCCTTGTCTTTCCAAGGCTTAAGTGTTTGAATAGTTTTTTGCATCTCCAGAGGATTATGGAGACAGCTGCAGGGGAGGCTGTTTGGAGGGCTGGGAGAGCCCTACTTTTCCAGGTGCATTTGAAACTGCGCTGGCGTGTCACCCTTCAGTAACAGGCTTGAAGGGAAAGGAGCTGAGGCTGGAAAATCCCTTTGTCATGTGCGTTGTAACAGAGAATTTAATGACGCCAGTTGAGGACACGAGGTCCAGTTACCCCCAGGCACATGCAGTGGAGGTACAGGCAGCCTCTCTCAGCAAGGGAGCCTTAACTTTGCCAGGAGTGGACCAGGTGGCAGCAGGAACAGCCAAGTGTGAGCTAAATGCGTGTACCACGGAGGTGAAATACCAGCTGTCAAACCCGGGTCTCTGTGTGTGGTTAGCCAATTAACACCACTGGCAGTCTGTAAGTGGAAACAGGAAAAAAAAGCATTGGAGCTAATGGTTTCTTGTTTCTGAAGTGTTTGCCCCTTTTTTTTTTGCTGTGGAATTGCACTGAGGCTGCAGAGTGAGGTCAGCCCGTGCTGGAGGCCACACAGATGAGCCGTTAATACAAATGTGCTAATTGCAAACCACATCCAACAGAGTTCTTGCCTTAACAG
Source organism: Mesitornis unicolor (assembly GCF_000695765.1). Taxonomy (NCBI): domain Eukaryota; kingdom Metazoa; phylum Chordata; class Aves; order Mesitornithiformes; family Mesitornithidae; genus Mesitornis; species Mesitornis unicolor. The sequence continues at coordinate 1,772 of NW_010204066.1, forward strand.
ATGCTGGAAGAGGGGCTTTCCCGTTCCAGGTTATTGATGCTGGCCTGGATCAAGCAAGTGCAGGACACGAGGTTTCCCTGGGAGGAAGTCGGCGTAGATTCTGTGAAACAGCATGGCCAAAATCAACCCAAAATGCATCCAGCACAAGCTGGGGCAGTTGGAGCTGTATATGGGCTCTGAGACTCCGCTAGTCCTGAGGGCCTCCTGCAGGTCCTTGAGATGTGGCTTTGTAGTCATTCAGCAAGCAGAGGCACAAAGTAAAATGTGCATTTAGAGGCTTTTTTCACTATTGTTTTTGCACTAAAAGCCACAGAACCTTTACTTAGAAGATGGAGGGAGGAATCAGGCATCCTTAACTGTAAGCTACAGCATGAGTTTATTTTTCCCCCACTTGACTTTGACTCAGCATTGGATATTTGGAGATATAAGAGTTTCCGTTTTCTAAACTGTTGGGTTTTTTCCCCTCCAGAATAAAGTGCATAACTGGTGCATCTTTTCTGCCCCCCAGTCTTATTTACTCTAGTTGACTTCTGCTTCTGCATGCTCTTAGCTCAAACCCTTCCTATGAGAGAGAAATTATCTCCGTTTACTTACGTTTGTCCCCTTGAAAGCACAGTGACCACTTCGAAGTTTGTAATAAATGGGCACAGTCTCTGTGCTGTAAAAGTCAAGCCACATGAAAAAGAAAGGCGTGGGTTGGTTTTATATGAAGGAAATGAGCACAGGAACGAATCAATGTGAAGCATCTCGGGGCAGGGTCTGGGCCCTCTGTGTCCTCCAGCATTGACCTGCAGCTCTTCCCACCCATCGCCCTGCAGGTGCATTCCTTGCCCCAGGCGTCTCTGGGATGAGCACTGTTACGGTTTGGAGTTTGTGATTTGTCCCCGTTTGCACTCAATACAGGCAGTATTGTATGTAAGTTTAAGTATGTGAGTTTTCGTCCAGATTTTACGCAGCAATTCTAACTCAACTTTTCAATTCCTGATGTAACACAAGATGATTGTGTGCGGTTAACCTCAAGGGCAGGCGCGCTGTAACTGCTCTTGCAATTTTAATCAGTTGTCGTGAAGTCGGTGATAGACTGAAGGAAACGTTCTCCTGCTGTTCCCAAAAGAGAAGGAACAAGGGGCAAGAAGCAAACAAAACAGACCTGGTTTCTAAAGAACTTCCCTGCAAATAGGGGAATGCGCCAAGCTCTCGCAGTCTTGGCTCTGACACCTATTTCTTTGTCTGAGCTTTAGTCCTGTTTCAGCAGAAAGCTGCTTGGGTTTAGATTGGAGGTAAACTACAATTCTGGACTGTGCTCAACTTCCATTTCCTCCCGGTTCTTCTTGTACTTGTGAAGTTTCACTTCAGGATTGAGGAGGGAATCTGCAGCAGTAAGGAGTGGGCAGAAGGCAGGCGCTGGTGAAATGGGCTTGGATCAGCTCCTCCTGCTCCCCAGCTGCCCATGGAGGAAGAGGATGCTCTTGATCGGCGCCCACTTTGGAGCTCTGTGCTTGCAGGTGGGTGGTGGGGTCGAAGGCTGTGGTGGTGCCTTTGCTGGAGAGCTCTTTGAGTGTGCTGAAGAGATTTGTACGCTAAAATAGCGAGATTGAAATATATAAATAGGCAAGTTAAATTCCAGATCAGATACCAGTTTGGGGATCAGTGCTGCCTGGTTTCCAGCGATGATTGCACGCCGGCCACTCTGAGCAGTTGGAGCGAGCAGGGCTGCTGCGTGCTGGCAGGCAGCTCGTTCCAGCTCGTTTGTCTCCAAGCAGATCGTTATTATTTGTGTAACAGTGTAAATGGTGCTTTATAAATCGAGGAGGACACTGAGGAGAATGCAAGTTCTTGGCATGGGATTCCCGATGCTGAAATAATGTTTTGCATCCTTCTGAGTAGTGCCCTTTGAGGGAGCGACCGGTCCAACGTTGTGTGGGCGCTTCTGCCTTCAGCTGGTGCATGCGTTACTGCTACACTGAAGTAGTTTTATTTTCTGGTGTATTACCCAGAGCTGGAAAATCCATTTGTTCTGAATGAACTGAAGCTGCCTGGCAAGCGACTGTGTGGGACCGGGGAGCCTGCGAGCTTTGGCACGGCTGCAGATGCTGCTTCTCTTCAACGGGGAGCTCTGAAGCAGTCGGGCGGGGAGGCAGGAGTGTTCTTCCATGGCTGCTGCTGGTATTTTGGTAGAGGACATGGGTACAAAGAGAAATGAGAGGACATGTGGGTCTGGTGCCTTTGGGAGGCAGGGATGGGCTTGCAGATGGTGGGACGGTGGCTTTCCCCACTGGTGGGTAGCACATCTGAAAGCGTTGCTTTGCGGGCATGATAACCAGGTATTTTCCACCCTGGTTCCTGATTTCAATAAAACTTTCAAGTCTAACTTGGGTATCTCTCCCAGCAGAGTGATAAAATGCAGCAAGAGGTGGGCACAGGGTTTGTGTTGTTGCATCATGCAGTGACTTGGGCTGCTGTTCCCCTCCAAAAGCTGATCTCTTTTGAACGCTTGGAGGAGCAGCAGGTGTTTCTCATGTCCCAGCTGGTTTTGAGTTGTTTCTTTATGAAACTTGTTATTAAAATGGCTGATTTTTGCTTGGAGATAGCCTCTGCAAAGAAATTTCTCCTCATGTTGCAATTCGTTTTTCCAGATGTTGGTAATTAAAGTGCAGTAAAGTTTCCTTTCATACGGTCTTGTGGCAGATAAGAAGTCTCAGAAGATCTGAGATGACTTTGTTCATTTTGGCACTCCCCCTGTAACGCATGGCCTGACCTTTCCCAAGTACGGCTTGCAGCAAGTGAAAAACCGTTCTTTAGGCTTCTCATTTTTATCCTGACCTTCTTTTCAACGCGTCAAATTGAACGTTTTGCTTCTTTCTGAATACTCAGTAACATAGGCAACGGTCTTCTCAAATAAAGTTTGATTGAAAAACAAGGGGGTGAAGAACAGGATAGGTACCCCAAAACCTAGGGAAAGGGGAGCCCTGTGTCACAGCTCAGTGCATTCACATGGGGCCCATCCCTATGGCCTACTTTGAAAATTCGGGTTCGCTCCCGGTGGGACCCCTCAGGGAGCCACAGGGTCCACGTGTGTGGGCTTCGTCTTTGCCAGCCACCAGTGCTGCAGGACACAGGGATGACGTGCAGCTACTGCGAAGGTTGGTCAAATGTGCTGGGAGTTTTGGATAGTAGGGATGTGTGTGGATGCAAGGTTTGGAAAACAACAGTGTACTGATCACGAACGCTCATTGCAGTATTTTGTTTTCACCATTGGGGAATAGAAGTGAGATCCTGGCAACGTCTGTTTGGAAATAAATGAATAAATCGCATTCTGTGGAGGACTGTCTCTTCATCTGTGTTTGGCAAACAGCTCATCTGCTGTCAGACCATAGTCTAAATAATCAAGGCTGCAGAGAGCTTCGAGAAGGTGCCTGAATAGTGGCTTGGACCGGGAAGTTTTGGTCGCTTGTCCCCAGCCGAAGCCCGGTGAGCGCAGGCTCGTGACGGTGTCACCACAGCTGAGTTGTGCTGTCAGAACGGCTGAGAGGCAGCGGAGCCGAGTCCCTGGCAGTGGCAGATAATGTACAGCTGTGACACCAGCAGGAGTCCAAAAAAGCCGCTTCCTAGAAGCGCCTGACCCCCTCCTGGGTGTTATGCGGTTAGACTCGAGCATCTCAGGAACGTTTGAAATTCAGCCCTGGGGATGAGGCAGAGGAGCTGTGGGCAGCTGTGGTGCTTCACGGTCTCAGCCTGGGTGTTTCGCTGTTAAAGGTGAAGGAGGAGGATCCTGGTGTGAAGCTTTATTAGAAAGTTCACAAGCTCCCAGGACATTGTCCCTTGATTTATTTATTTTTTCCTTGCTTTTTGGAGTTTGTTTTGAGCCTGGGGTCAGGGCTGTCTGATTCCCAGCACTGCTCCACTGGTGCTGCCTGAGGAGTGAGCGAATGCTGGAGCTTTTGCAGCACCTCCCTTGCTGCCATGGTCAAGAAAACGTTGCAGGCAAGGCAGGAAATTGAGAAGCTGCCTAGGGAGTGAAATGCTTTCCTGTGTGTTACCTCCCAAATTTCAAAATGCTTTAAGAGATGCTGTGCCGCACCAGGTCTAATTTTGAGTGTTGAGGTACATGCTATAAAATGCTGTGTCACTTCTCTCACTAGACAGGGCTCCTCACACCCTGACTTGTAGGACGGTTGCCTTTGGATGACTCCTGTGACTCAGGAGATCTCCTCCCATGTCTCGGAGCAGGATTCCCTCCTCTGTGCCTGAGGGCACATCTCCTGAAGCTTTCGAGCTGTCTCCAGCTGATGGATCACGCGTGGGCAGATCTGTTGCTGGCTTTCCAGTACTTTTAGGGTGTTACGCACCAGACCTGCAGGGTGACTTTTGAGTCCGTTTGCCAATGTACAGGATCATGTACTTTTAAAAAAGAACAAAATAATGCTGTGGTCTTCAACCCTCAGCAGAGTATGCTTAAACAAACAAAACTGAAAACAAAGCCCTGGAGCAGTTTGGAACCAGTTCTTGGGGATTTTTTTGTTGTTGTTGTGTTTCTTTGGGGTTTTTTCTTTAGATTAAACCACTTATGCAACCTTTTACAGTAGCAGGGAGCACTTCGGGCCACTCATCGCATCCCACCCGTGCATACCTTTGGCGGCAGCATCTCCCAGTGTGCAGTGGCTGTGGGTGCGAGGGTCTGGAGGCCAGAGCTTGCCTCCCGTGATGTTTGGGGGGGTACCCTGCCGGTCCCCCAGAGCACGGGGGGTACAGGTATGGCACTGCAGTCCCCTGCAGCTGGGTGCTGCCAGACGTGTGGCAGGGCTGGGATTGGACTTGGAAGGATGTGCCTTAGCTGGATGAGACAGGGTGTGTGGGAGCGGGTGCTTGGATGTGGTGAAGGAATGTGCGCTTGTCTCCCTCAAGGAGTTTGTGTTCAGATGATCTTAGGGCCTCAGGATTTGGGAAACCCAGACTTTGTGGTGAAAAGGTGATATTTGGAAATGCCCTTTAGCAACGGAAAGCCTTCAGTTCGCTGATGATTTTTGCAGGATCATATGGTTAAAAAATGCAGTCTCTGCGTACCCAGGTTAGCTAGAATGGGTCTGGAAATGGGGCTGGGTACCTTGCTCCTCGGGGTTTAATAGCAGCTCGCGTCAGCTGCAGTTGGAGCTTTGGAGATCTGCACACAGTGAGTGGGTTACTGCCTAAATTAAAAGGAAGAGAAAAAAGAAGGTGTGCTCTGTTGGCTACACAACTTGGTTATCTCCTAGCAGCACGGTAGTGAGGTGCCAGGTCTTGGTTACCGTAATGAGGGAAATGGGTTGCTCAGTGCGAGGAGCAGACTGAGCCTTGCCAGGAGGGGTGTTTTTTTCTTGGTGGGGATGTTCCAGGGCAGCCAATCTGTGCAGGAGCTGGTGCACATGAGCTGCACCCAAAGGAGGTGAAGCTGGATTTAGTTCCAGTTTGCTCTGGATCCTATCAAAGCCTCTGACTTGCTCCAAGGGTTTATGCTGGTTGAGGCCATGACCTGCGCCTAACAATTCCCCTTTTCTGTGGTCATTTGGCCTCACCCTTTCCTGTTGTCTTTCTCATCGTGACTGTGGCTTTTCTCCTTGTGGCTTTGATCAAGGTATTCATCTGGCCTGCAGTGGTTTCCCTGTCTGGGAGAAATAACTGTCTTATCGTGCTGCAAAGCCTTAATATGCAAACAGAGCTGGGGAACCCTTCAGCTCCTTGTCTTCTGCTTGTTCCTGCTGGATGCGGATGGAGAGCAGCGGTCCAGCCCAGTCCCTGCAATCTTGAGCTGTTCAGTTGCTTGAGAGAGGTTGGAAACCCCTGTTGCCCTTTGAATGATATAAACTGGATCACAAATCTCGTTGCAAAGCTGGAGGCTGGCGAGGGGGCTGTTCTGCTGGCGCATCTTGCAGAAGGATCCTGCACCACCGCCGTGGTCCCTGCCTTGGAGCGCAGAAGCACCAGCTGCTCTTTGAGGAACCAGCTCATCGCACTGCACGTGTGTGACTTTTGGAGTCCTGGTGCAGAACTCGCTCTTCTGAGCCAACTTTCCACAAAACAGCGTTTGTTTTTCTTCAATTTGAGTAATCTCTACAAACTCAGCCCTTTATATCCTGGATCTGCGCAGAAGCTGAGGATACAAAATGTTGCTGAGAAGAGACTTCTGATTTATTTGCTCTTGCTCATGTCTAAGTGCGGCAGCAGAGGGGATACTGATAATAAACCTAATGTCTCAGAGACCTTTTTTTATTAAAATGAGAACAAGAAATGTATCCCCAAGGAATGGGCTCAAAAATCACAGCTGCCCAGAAAAAAACAGTGTGTGGTTCAAACCAGCTGTTTGGTTCTGGATCCCAAGATGTTGGTGTGGTTTTTTTGCCGTGTTTCTGCTGTAAGATTTTGGTGTTTTCTGCTGGGTTTGGGTTGGATGAGCTGTTGACAGTTGTGAGGGAAGGCTGCGTGTTGATGAGCTGAGCCTTTAGGGAGCCAGGAAGGGCCCGGCTTGGCTGTGCGCAACCGGGTATGAAATTGGAACCGGAGTGCACTGCAGATGTTATCTTTGGATTTCAGTGACTTCCTCACTAACTGCATCCATGAAAGTCTTGCTGCTTTGCCTTTGTATTTGCTGAATGGTGTGAGTCAGATATTAAAGCAGTGACTTCAGGTTCCACCCCGGGATGGACTTTGACAAGGAAACGCCAATAACTTGTAATAGAAAAGTGCATATTTCCAGCGGGGAGGCAGGGTGGCCATTCCCTCTCAGCCCAAACGAGGCTGCCTGGATCTGTCTGATGTGGAGCACAAAGAGCCTCAGTGTAAATACTCCCAGGACACGGGGAGCAAGGGCAGTTTTATTCCAATACACAAGATGGGCCTTTTTCCTCTGGACTTAAAAATAAACAACATTTTTGGCTGAACAAATGAAACCGACCTTTTTATTAAAAGCATGTATCTTCTCATGCCTGGTTCAGCAAGAGGCTTTTAAAATTGAAGGAGCTCCTTAACTTGCAAAACAGCTGACTTAAGTCATGCCAATAGCATTTATCATCTTACTTTTTACTCCTTAAAGTTGGAGAGCTTGTGACCTTGTTTTGATTATTTTTTAAAGTAGAACAATAAGAAAAGTGGCTGTGGCACTGTGTGACCTTTGCACAGGTGGAGAGAGAGGCTGCATTGAAGCAATGCTGAGTCTGTTCAGTTCATTTTTAAGTTGATGAAAAGATCCCCCTTTGTATTGGTGGGGACTGACCAGGTAGTTATCAAGAGCGTTGTTAATAAAGAGTTAGAAACTTTTCTCCTAGGAATTAGAAAAGACTCTGTACCTTGAGGGGATGCTACCACAGTTGGCGTCTAGTGATGAGACACCAGTGAAGGGCTCTCTCCCTCCTGAACGTGTTCACCGTGAAGGGAACCGTCCCGACAGATGAAGCCCTTGGTTGTGCAAATGTTGCTTAATTTCCAGGACACCAAAGAGCGCTCGTGCTTACCTCAGCCAGTGTTTTCAGGGCCTTGAGAATCACGTTCTTGTACTGGCGTTTTGTTTTCCTCCTCTGTAGCCTGGCCAAGCCCCCAGCCAGGAACAAGCCCTTGTTTTCTTTAGCTATTTTAGATTGATTTAGGCTTAGCTGAACCTGACGAAACTGCAGTTTCCTGGGAATGTTTGACTCCTGTTGTGCACACAGATCTTGAAGCAAAAAAAAAGCATTTCCTTGGAGGGCATGGCGAAGGTTTGTTTGCCTGCTTCTACCTCCAGGAGATGGAGATTGAAGATTGCCCCCCACACCTCCTAAAGTAAACCTCATTCTTTTGATAATTCTTCTTTGGAAAGTTTTGGGGTTGGGGTTATTTTTGTTTGAGGTCTGCCTGCCTCTGACTTTTTATCCTTTTCATTGCTTTTATTTGAGCTTATTTTATGGCCTTGTTTCTGTTTTGAAATCCAGCCGCTGGGATGAGACTGTTCCAGCTATGATCCCAGCAGCACTGGTGCACAGGGATTGCTGTGCGTGCCTTACATAAGGCAGCCCTGTTTACAGACACGAGGATTTTGGTCTTTACCAGCACCACGATGTTGTTGGCTTGTGTTCAGCTTCTGACTAATGTAACCCCAGCTCTTGATTTTTGCATGGCCGCCTTTTAGGGACCGGGCTAAAGGAGATTGGAGAAAATGAGGTTTTTCTGACTCTGCAAAGCATTGCCTGTCTTTGGGACTGAGATAGGAGACAGCAGCAGCCGTGTCCCTCCCATCTGAGCCAGCCCCTGGTTTGTCACGTTGGGCTTTTTCTCTGCATCTTCTCCCCGATCCTGGCGTTTGCTGCTTGGTCGTTGTGCTCTCTTTGCTGGCTGAATTGCAGAGGTGCTGGAAATGCAATGGTACGCGTTGCTGTTTGCACGTGGCAGCTAGAAAAATGTCGCTCAGCCTGGAGCACCGAAGGCAAAGGAGGAAAACTGCAAACCCTTGCCCTCTCTGTGAGGATTTACAGTGCTTTTGAGTGGTTACTACTCTCACATTCACTGCTGGGATGTACCACATGGGATGTAGAAATGGAAACACGTGCATTTCTGTGAAGAAATTTTTTAAAATGGAAAATCAAAGGTGGAGTAGCAGGGGAGCCTTTTGTGTTTGGTGGACAGGCATGGAAGGGCTCTGAAAGCACCCGAACACAGCTGAGAGATGGGGCTTCCTGAACTGAGCACACAGTGTGGTTTGAGTGCCATGTTTGGGTGAAACTTTGCAGCTTTACAGAGTGTGTGAACATGAGTTTTCAGTGCCGCTCCAGCTTGAACGCTGTGGGCCCATGGAGCTTCTGGTTGCCATCCCTGTCTCTGCGTCATCACGTTTGGTTTGAAAAGCGTCATCAGGTTAAAGGGCGGGTACCAGGGATTCTCTCTGGGAAAGGCAAATTTGCAATTCTGACACTAAATTATGTAAGTAGGACACTAGAAGCCTTAATTTTATGGTAAGGCAGCCTCACAAAGCCTATTAAAGGCGACAGAAAACGGCAAAACCCATGGTGGTTGGGGCCCTAGGGGGTGGAGGGGGGTGGTGA